>NW_019384744.1:25743-32868 GCF_000671375.1 Centruroides sculpturatus | reverse complement strand
AATATATTAATTATATAAGTATTAATATATATATATATATTAATAGTAACTTCCATACTGACCAAACAGAAACAATGGCTTAAAAAATAATATAATGAATTAACATGTCATTATTATAAATATGTTTATTCTCCATCATAAATCATTTTATCAAAAATATACTGTTTCAATTATTGTCCATTTTGTATTCCATATGTTGATTTGAAATTCTTCTTTTACCAAAGTACAATAAACCATCATTAAAGAATTATACTTTTGAAGACAAACATGATATGCATATTACCAATTCATTTAAATGTGATTTCAAATCATTACATGATATTTAAAATTGTGACAAAATTTTTGTATTATCTAGATTTTATATTTTCTAAATACACTTTTGATAATCTGACTTATTTGTTTCAAAAGAAGAAAACAGCACTTTTAGAATTCAATTATACTAGTTCTGTAGTAGAATAAAATGCTCAAAGGTTTTCTGAAAATGAAACAAATAAGATTTAACTGCAATCTCCATGATACAATATGTATATTTTGGCAATTTCTAATATGTATAATCTAATTCCATAATATCATGAATCTTTCCAGTTTGCCAGATTTCTACTACTGGATTAAAGAACACTTAAAAATGATTAATGTTTTCCAACTTTCACTACATTCTGTCCCATCCCAAAAAAGTAAATGTGAATGATTTTTTTAGTTAAAAACTAAATATATTTATATTTTTAAATTTTTATTTAAAAATCATGGTTTTAATATATGGTGATATTTTGTTTTTATAAACTCCAACTTACGCAAAAAGGTAATGAAAAACATTGCATTCTGACTTCCTTAAAAAAAAGGCAAGTTATTATAAAAATATGCATAGTCTTGTCGTTACTTAAGACATTATAAAAATAAGGTATATTGTATAATTCTAACATATTCCTTTCCATTTAAAGTGAAAAATCTAAATTATCTTACATGAAAGATAAAAACATACTGTATCTGAAAGAAATTAAAACTATCTTGATATTTTAATGTTAAATATTAAATCACAATAAACGATTTAAGCTTTTGAGCATTAAGCTTTAATTTGTAAAATAAACTAAAATTTGGAATATGAAGTCTTAATTAAATTTTTTTTTAAATTATATTAAAGAGAAAATGAAATAAAATTAGTTGTTTGTTCAATAAAGTCACATGACTATATAAAGTAACAATGAATACCTCAAGTGTAGCTGAAATGTGAACTGAATCTGTAGAACCAAACATGACCCTTAAAGCATAACAAAGAAAGCAATTAATTTTACATATGATGTTTTAACACTAACATTTTTTGAGAGGAAAAGATAAAACAAGCATAAATAAGTTTTAACAAATTGATAAACTCAAGATTTAAGAACAAGAGCAAGTAAAAATAATAACTAAGTAAATTATAATATTTATTGACAATATCTGGTAGTGGCAAATTTCCATAGTCATATGCCAGTCATTATATATCAATCCATATAATATTTTAAGCATTTATTAATAATTTCATAATATTATATGCTATGATTTTTATGCAAAATGTGGCATGTACAGTACATGTATATATTGACTTTTAATTTTAAAATTTCAATAATTTTGAAAAATATTAAAATATAATTATTTAAAAAATTAATTTTCCCTAATAACCAAAATAAACAATAAAGATTAAATCAGATATATAAACAACAATTATTTATTGTGACATCATCACAATGCCAAGCTGCAATTTTTAATCATATTTTTAATTATTTTTTAATTTAAAATATATGCTTCCCACCTCAAATTAGTAGTGTCTTGCCCCTGTACACCACACTTTTCCATTAGCAATAGAGTCATGCCAGTCATCTATCTAACTCCTTCTGGGGGAAAATTTTTAAATTGAAATAAAGTGACTTCCAGTTTTCATTAAAAGTTCATATATAGTTAATTGGGGCATCATACCCCTAATTTTTCCATATATTGTCTTGGCTTTCATCTATCTCTGTTCTCAAGATTAAGGAAAGAAAGACATCAGATAAATAGACAACAGTGGGAATTTATAGATCTACAATTTTTTCAAATTGTAATTACCCCAACAACAATAAAAGCACAGATTAATCAATTATAAATCTTAACTGCTGGAGTTTTTAAGCCATGTTTATGCTAATTTTTAATTAAATTACGGAATTTTGCATAATCACTTTAGATAAGTGGTTATGCACTATCTTACATTAATATTAATGATTAGAGATTAATTTTGAACTTTATTAATTCAAAAAAATTCTCAAAGAAAAGAGAGAGACAAAGTTAGACTTTAACCAGTTAGACTAAAGCAAATCTTTATTTTCAGATATTTATGTTGACTTTTAATAAATTAAAAATTATCATAAATGTAACCCAAAAAATTTAGCAGTCTAAATTTATGAGTGATAATGAATTTTTAAAAGTTTAAATAAAGCATGTCTTATGTATTCTTTCTTCAAATAATATTTTATTTTCGCATTTATTTTATACTCCATTGAAAAAATAAAAACCAAAATAGATTTCATAAGAAATACATATGGATTTGTGCTCTGATATTCAATGTTATATAATACTATCCTTATAACTTTAAAAATAATTTTAAACATAAGTGCAAAAATCTTATACTTTTTTATATATCTCATATATTAGAAACACATCAATTATTAATAATAATTGTAATAGTCTTATTGTTAGTAAAAAATAAAAAAAATAAAAATAAAAAATCAATAATGAAACAGTTGAAAATTATTATTTAAAAAATTTCTTAGCATAAACATTAAAAATTCAGAATGATTAATTGTAGAAAAAGAAAAGTCAAAATTTATATGAACTGAAGTCAAATTAAACTTTCTTCAACTTTATTTACTTACTATTAATGTAAAATTTTAAAGCTGTTTTTAGTGTCTCTCATTATTATATTATAACAAAATATAATATATATGTTTTAGACAGTCTCATATTGTAACATAATGGAACAATGTAATAATAATGATAACTTTTTTTTGTGAATACTTATTAAATAATAAATGGTATGACAAATTCATTGTTATCCCACTTTTGGACACACATTTGTAAGTTCATTGCTTGTATCAGATTTTGTATTATAAACATATAATTTTTTTAGTAAATGTGCTTAATTATAAAAATTTATATTAATTTATTAATATCACCCAACATTTATTTAAAACAGATGCTTTTCAATACTTAAATATAATATTCGTAATTACATCAAAAACTTATTTCTTTTTTAATCAATTCAAATTTATATACATTTCATCATATTTTATTTTATTACAATAGATGATAATCTAACTGTTTTATAAATCTGATCAGTCTAAATAAAAATATAACTATTTACATTAAATTAACAATTCCTTTTATAGAATTAATATTTTATATTATTATCAAATGAAATTTTAATATAGAAAAGAGTTAAATCAAAAGAATTGTAATTAACTTTAAAAGGAAATTGTTTATTGATTTAAAATGAATCCAAATATATCAAATTCATTTTTTTCATACAAAACAAAATTATTAGTTAAATTAAAGGAAAAAAATAAGTTTATGGATATCTTAAAAATTATGTGTAAGATACAAAATCTATAGCAGAAAATATTATTTCTCAAATAATTAATTTTAAATAAAGCAATCAACAATTTAATAGCTTGTTCTGTTAAATCTAAATTTTATTATCAATTAATAGTTATATTTTAAATTTTACTATTATTTTAAAAGTTTTCAAAATACTACTTTCAGAATCTATTGCTATAAAATACTAACCACTGATTTTATTATTAATATAAAAATACTCAAAAACCTTATTTTCATAATTCATTGTTTAAAAAAATTATATGAAGAAAATACCATATGGCTAATAAACTAATATTTCTGAATTTCAACATGTAAAAAAAATAATTCTTGTGCTTCAACACATGTTTTAAGATATTAAATAATGATTTAAAATATTTTTATATTTGTCATAAAGTTTATTATTATAAACTATATATTTCCAACTAAAGTATTTTGTATTATATAAATAGCCAAAGATTATATCATTAAATATATTACCAAATCATCATCAGTTTAGTAAGATTTATCTTTTCATTTCTTGAAAGTATTTAAAAATTTAATTATTCAGTTTTCCATAATTTAATATCTATTATATAATCAATCAAATTAGTACAATTTAACAATTTTTATTTTTTCTAACGAGTTTGGCATTTAATATAGGCTATAATATCTAATACAGTGGCAGATTTCTGCACAGGCACACGAGGCGTGTGTCTGGGACATCATATATCAAGGGCCTCAAAATTCAGCTCTCAAAATAAAAATCAGTAGTAAATTTAAAAATAAATTATGTTTTATATTCATGGATTACTACATTTTTTTGTTTTTATCACTTTTACCTATTGAAACTTAATAATTCTTGTACCAATAAAGTTTCAATTTTCATAATTAATACAATCTGAACATCAGTAACCTTTTAAATATAGCCAGGCAGTTGTAATTTTATATTAGGGAAATAACATTGAAAATTAACCATGTCTCACTTTTTTTGGACCACTGGTATAATGCCTACCAGAGTAAAAAAACGTGCAGATAGAAGTAGGGGTAGTGAAAATATTTAGAGGTGGCCTCGAAATCGAATTGTACCCGGGACCTCTCAAGTGCTAAACCCGCCACCGATCTAATATATTTTAAACTTAAAGTTGTGTATTTTGTCGAAATAATCAACTTTATCATACATTTAAGAAATAAATATACTTCATTTACATATAGTTTGATTAAATTAATAGTTATAATAATAAATAAATACATATATTTAATGTTTTAATATTTTAAATCTTTTTACTAAATTAAATGAAAACAATTATATCATTAAATATTACCAGAGCAATTGTGATATTTCCAAATCATTTTATACATATTTGAATCAAGTTTTTAAATTTATAAACCAATTATTATAATCATTTCCAACTAAATTTTAAATATGTGCTTCTTTAACCATTACCATATTAAACATCTCTGTACATGATATTTGGCATCAGACAAAAATTATAATACACAGAATGCAACCATATTAGACAATGAAAATATTGTATGCATATGTTAAAAATCATGTCAATTTCTAATTAACAGTTATGCATTGTGACGTAAACAGAAACTGACCAATAAGAAAAATTACATGATAACATATGAATAAACAGTATAAAATAATAAAAATCTGTTATAAATGTAACCAAGCTGTATTTGTTTATGTGATAATACATTTGTTATAAATTATGTTTACATACTAAAAAATACCGCATATTNCGATTATAAAATATTTTTATGTTTATACGTATAAATATAATTATATTATATTAAACATCAATCCGTTTTTAAACTTATTTTGCGTAAAAGATGTTTGTTCTCTACGAAATTGAAATTAGTACTGAATGATTCCACCAGATTGCACCATATGATAGAATGAGTACAAATGAGTAGCAAAATTTGAGAGCGTTCTATTGGCATTTAACAAATATAACATTCATTATATCATTGGCAATATACTCATTAATTTATAGAAAATATTATATGTTATTTACAGTTAAATTCGTTCAATTATCATTCTTATCTGAAAATAAATTTTAACAAAATTTTATGTATACATTGTATAAGATATAATAGCATTTTATGAGCTATTTACGATGACACTATTATTACTTTGTGTAATTAAAATAGTGAAATTTCTATAATTTTTTTTCTTTATATAATTGCCAACGTACGTATACATATAAGTAAGATTTTTAATTATTATAAAAGAATTTTAATTATTTTAAAAATTATTTTAAAACAATATGATATAATGATAATTGTTTTCAATACCCTAAAAAAATTATTTTAAATTATTAAATGTATTAAAGCTTATTATAATTATCTTGTAAGCTTGCATAATTGTACAGCTTGTGTAACTGCTTATATAATTGTTACTTATTTCATTGTGTTTTATTCTTTGGAATATACTGTATATTGTTGTTTCTTTTTTTTTCTTTCGATATTTTTATCTTGGACTTATTCACAACAATAAGAAGTACTTTTTGCTCTTCGTGGACTGTGCCTATCAAATTTTTGTAGCATAAAATAAAAAACTTAAATAAAATTTAAATATATTTAAATTATTCTAGAATATTTTTTTTGTATTTTTAATTATATAAGTAATTTAAAAATCGAAAATTTAATAGTTGTTTATCTTTAAAAAAGTTTGAGAGAAGGCAAAATAAATAATAGCACTAAGGATTTTCTTGTTATCATTATCAAAAAATTTTAGGTATCAAGCACAAATGATCAATACTTTCCTTTTGATTTTACGTTCTTCTAAGTCACATTTATTTACTTTAAATATAGGCCTATATATTAAAAATAAATAATCTAATAAATTATGCTATATGCTAATCAAAATTTAATTATTAATTTCGTTAATATGCATATGTAACTGTATATATATATATATCGTTTAAAACATTAAGTGATTAATTGTTATTCGATATAACTTTTATAATTTTTTAAACAAAATTTAAAATAATTTGTATTATTAGATTTGTAAATAGCATTACACAACTTTTAACAACGTTTAAAAAATTACAAAAATAATTTAAATTGATGTATAAATTTAAGTCATATAAAATTTGAAGTTAAAATTTATAATGGTATTTTGCATAAAATCAATGAATTAAATACGTAATAATATAACATTTCAGACGTAGGCTTTTGGTATATATTATTATATATGCTTATATAAGTTTGTATGCAATTGCTTAGTCTAGGTACTTCTACTGTCTACTTTGCACATCTCCCTACTGTATCAATAATGTAGTATAGAGCTGTCAAATAATTTTTAAATATATTGTAAGAATTTATAAAATGATTGTATATCTTCAATAATTGACGTTTGAAATTTCTTGACAAAAAATATTAATTTTAAACAGACATAAAAGGATTTAAAAATGCTATTCAATGATTTTTTAATAAAAATATTCTTTAAAATTATGATAGAATAAAAACAAAATATAACCAAAATAAACAATAAAGATTAAATCAGATATATAAAATCATCCAACTTTTAATTAT
>NW_019384744.1:17579-23619 GCF_000671375.1 Centruroides sculpturatus | reverse complement strand
TTTTTTTTAAATATAAAGTATATTTATTAAGTAAATATATGAATATTTAATACTAAACAATAGTTTTAAACTTAAGAGAAAATGTAAAATACAGCTGCAGTGTGTTGGAAGAATGCCATGTGATTCCATACAGAAATTTTTTTTAATAATAATTCTTTTTTTATTTTTTAATTTCTAAGCTATGTGTGTAAAATATTTTCAAAATTAAGTTTATATATATAGAACGTTTAAAATACATATAGAAGAATAGGTTAGTAGAAATGAGAAAAACAGCTGGTAAAACATTTAATTCTGTGTGTGTGTGTGTGTATATATGTATAAACACGTGTCACGTTACACAATAGTTACGATATATTGGTACAATAAGTGAATAATTGGATTGTAAAACCTTACTAAGAAAAACCTTATTCATTTTTAAGGTTTATTGCTGAATTCCTACGACTTCTTGGAATTAACAAACGCGAATCGATACTTTTTGAGCAATTTACTTGAAGTTGAGTCATTCAAGTTAGGTAGAAAACTTGTTAAATATTTTCATGTAGGTTTTCTGTTTTTTTTGGAAAAACATTAATGTACTGTACACGGATCATAATTTACTCTGATTCAGGCTGTTTGGAAACATCTGTTTAGATGTTTATCGAATGAGAAGTAACATAAAAAAGAAAAATCTGTCAAAGAAAAGTATAATAAATAATTTCTGAAATTTATGTTAGAATTGTTAATTTATCTTATGATCTTCTAAGCTTTTACTTGTCTTTCTATTTTTACTGATGTGTTGACATGATTCTAAGAGAATAATTATTTAATTGCTCTATTCTCTTTACTCGTTATAACCTCTGATATTTGTGATGGTCTCGAAGGGTTTTAGACTATGATCTTGACCCACAGTAAGAGGTGGTAATGCTATAAATTGCAAATTAAATCGAAACCGAACATATTGTCTAGGGAAAACTTCTAGGAAATGAGTAATATGTATCGATTAAATGCATCATATAATTCTACGATACTATAACTGAGTTTATCCTATATATGATTTATTTTACATTGATTTAATTATGTTTTGTAACCATTTTATAATTTTGTAGTTTTATACAATAGATGTAATTTTACAAAATTTATGGATGTACAAAATTAATATGTATATTTTATATTGAAAATTCTTCTATAATATATTACTTTTGTAAACTGTTTGTTCTGTTATTATTTATTTTTATTATACAGTATTCTGATTGATAGTATTGTAAATGTTTATATTTCTAAATTAAAAAATATATTTAAAATATAAAATTTACTTTAAAAATATTACATGCAACCAATTTAAATCAAATTTTAATATAAAATGTGTTGTTTATTTACAAAGTTTTATAACATTAGTATGTTTGTCATGAAGCATGAAATGTAAAAATCCGGATAATAAATAGTAGGAATATTCTAATGTTTCTAAATAAAATTTTATTATGTTTCGTTTATCATTATGCAGAATAGAGAACTTTATTCATAACTTTTTTTTGAATGAAGTTACGAGGGGGGAAAATAGTTGAGAAGTCTGAAAAGATACATAATGTACGATGACGCGTGCGTAGTTGTTATCAATGGCGCCTCATTTTTCGCGGCAAGCAGACGCCAGAACCATCAAAATGTCTTCCTTCAAAAAAGAATAAAGATAAAAGCAAAAATACCAATGTACTTTATGAATGGAAAAAAGGGTCAAATAGCAGACAGTTAGACATCTTTTTAATGTATTTTTGTCTTTTTTTTTCGTATTCTATTTTCTTTTTCTTAATTAAATTTCTTCGACATAAACAAAAGCATCTTGACAGATTAAACTCCTTTAATCAAAATTATTGATTTATGAAGTTAAGCGGTTGTTCTCAGATAAACTTAATTATACATTTTCTATAATTATCTTACTAATTGTAATTCTTAAAATGTTTCGCGAAGAGTTAAGTCGACTGATTCATGTGCCAAGTACCATTTAATTTGTTAAACAATGCAAAGGTTATTGTTCAATTGTTTTATTTTTTTTTTAATATCTGAATATTGAAGGAAATAATGTTAATAACAATAACAAAGTATTATATTTACTCTCGATTTAATAATACTAAAAATTATATTTTAATATTCTAAATTTTGCTAGTTATTTTGAAGCTTTAAAATATTTAAATAAAATACATTACCATTTTATTCACAAAAGAAAATTTTATTATGTAATATTTAGTGTTTTACAAATTAAAAATTTACATTTAATTTAATTTTTAATTATTTTCCTATAAATGTGTAATTATGATTTTATTTAGTTAAGTCTATAAATAATAAAAAAATAAAAAAATTAGGCCTATAGAAAAATTTCTTTTCTTAAATATTAGGAGATATTTTTAGTAACTACAATTTTAATATATTTCTTAACATAAATTTTGTTATTTTAAAATATATCATAGCTCAGAACTTCCAAAGAAAGGAGAAAAAGGCATTTTTCTTGATAATAAAATTCAATATTTATTTATACATTTTCTTTAGTGAAGAAGAGTGAATTTTAAACATTTAAACGTTTCTGAACAGATTTCTTCCATAAATACAGAATGGATCATCAGCAGAATTTTTATATTAATACAAAAAAAGTTTATAAATTCATTCGAAAGTTTAATAGAATTTATTATAAAATTCCAGACATTAAATATAGAAAAAAAAAATTGATTCGATGTTGTAATTTTCCAGATAGCAATAAATTAGAACATTGTTGGACATTTGCCCAAAGTTTCACAATGATAAGAAGACGGAAAAGTTTCAAGTTGATTTTTAAATATTTTATCATTATCAAGTTAATAAAATTTTCATTTTATGAATTGTTATATTATTAAATAGTTCTACATTTAAATACTGAATATTTATAATGTTGAATTAATTACATAAAAGACAATTTTTTCTCTCCCAGTATCCTGTTTAAAAAATTAAATAAAAATATTTTATAATGTACTTAAATTTTATCTGAGTCAACTCTTTTTTGTGATAATTTTTTGAAAAAATTTTATGTCATTTTTTTTTAATCTTACAATGGAGATAAACAAACAATTTTTTTTTTCCTATTTTATGAACTTTATCTTTAAATGTTGGTATTTTTTATTAATTTTTTTATTATATTTACTTATAAAGTTTTATTATTAAGTTGATATTAAAGAAAGTAAATAGAGTAGTTATGCCATTAAAAAAATATTTATAAAATTTTAATACTTTAACTTACATTTGTGTTAGAATTTTGTCAAGTTGTCAATAACGAATTTTCAATGTTGTGACAAAATAAACATGTCTGACATTAAGCGGAAATAATTAAGATTTAGCTGGAGGAAATAATTCAAATTTATTATAAACTTTAATATGTTATATCTCTATGATTTATTTAATAAATTATCTGCTTTATCAGACGCTTTATGAATTCTTTTATTTGAAAATTTACTAAGTTTTGAACATATATTTGCTTTGCCTACTTGCTACGCTAATTGCTGTTATATTTTCGTTTAAACTTTTTAATTATATGATAATTTGTATTAGAGTTAACGAGAAACAGGTATAAATGTTTCCTCTCATCACAAAAATAGCCATTATCAACATAAGGAGTTACTCATGATGAAAAACATAATGATGTAAATGAATGTTTTCATTTATCAAAATAAGTTATTGATAAAAATGAACAAATATTAACCATGATTATTCATTATATGCTCCATTAATTCGTAAAAATATCGTCTTTAACCTCAACATACTTTATAATTATTAACCTTAAATGTTAAATTCACGTTATGTAAAAGATTAAGCTATTTAAAATTTGTATAATTATCATTATCACTTTTTATATCTCGAGAGAATATAATTAAGCTTATTCTCTAATTTTAGTTTTATTTAATGACTATATTATACAATTAAATTTCAAAATCGATATTAGAAAGAAGGCAAGTTAGACATTTTCATTGTCTTCATTCAATATTTATCTATGGATTCGAATTTTAAATAATGTATTATATAAATATACACTTATATTTTTAATTAATTTATTTATTAGTCGTTTTAAATCGCATAAAATTACTTTATATTAAGAAAAATATAAATTGCTGATGATTTTCATTATTATGAAACTTATTCTTAAATTCTTAGATTCAAAAATGAAGATACCGTTACATAATTATAGATCAAATATGACTTAAACATCTTAAATCTATATCAAATGGCTAGACTGACTGACCTAAACACGCCAACTTTGATGATATTGATTGATCATTACTCATACAAATGCTCAATGTCAACCATTATTATGAATATTTTTGTTTTTTCTACGACTCAAGTTCAAAATATAGAAAATTTAATATATTATCTTTTAATTATTATAATATAATTATAATATAAAACAATATTTTATAAAATTTATCTATCTAACTATATATATACAGTAATGAAAATGATACGAATCAGTGAGAATGTAACGGAAATATCTAAGTAAATATTAGATATATTAGTCATGTAATGCTGTAATATAGTTTGCCAGTATATATTTACTAATTACACAATATACAATTGTAAAAATCAATTAATGCTAAATTATATTACAGATCATAAAAATAAACAACCAATTAACTGGTTATTATTTTATATAAGCTATTATAAAAATTATTAAAGTTGACGAATCCACTTTTCTGGAGGATCCGGATTCGAATACGAGACAGCAACTCCTCAGGAATTTTTCATAAGTGGTCTGTCCCGAATATTTCGGGTTGTGAAAAGATCCAATCTGGCTGGATGAATCCACAATAGATACGGAAAAAGTCTCTCTTAGTGCCTACGGAGACAATAGCGTTAAAAATGAAAAAAAAAAAAAGTATTAAAGTTTCAATTCAACTCATGCATATTATTTATAATCATAATTAAGTCTAATTTCAATGGAAAATAATATAAATTTCAGATTTTGCTTGCGTATTGTAACATATTCGAGTTGTAACCATGCAAAAAACTAATTTTCTTATCAAGGAGACAATAAATAAAACCTGAAATTTGTTGTTTCTTATTTTATTTAAAATAAATATCATCATTACTTAAGATTCAAATAATTACGATTTTTTTAAATTAAAAGTTATTCTTTAGCTTTTCTGAATATGATATAGCTTAAAGAAAACAGTAAGTTTAAATAACTTGATTTTAAAATAATATTTGAAGTTTATTAATGTAAAATGATTTTGAAGAATTGTTTAATTTAGAGAAATTAAGGGAAAATAAAAAATATTATTTCTTCGTTTATGGAATTTGAGGATTGTGCTGCTTTTATTTGTTTATATTAGACATGAAATGAAGAAAAAGTATAGCGTAATTCATAGTTATTGGATAGATTTAAATTACTGGAATTTTATCTGTATTTGAAAATATATTANACTGCAGAATAATTGATTTAATGTATCTTTATGTAATATGATAATATATTTTAAATTTATAAAATGTCATAAAATTCTAATTATTTATAGCGTTTTTTCCCCCTTTATTTTCATAGTAAAATTTGAAATCATTCAGACTTTTTATTGCAATTAAAAAAGAAGCACGTGGACGTAGTAACGTTCTGAGCACGCGCCATTCATTCAAATCACGAGCGTCATGCAATGCGACTCGATATGTTAGGCGCACGCGCAGAGTAACAAAGTGAATGTAGTTCGAAGATCGATTTGCTTAGATGAAGAGGAAGCGAAGTTTTCAAAAACAACTGATGAGTTTACTCATGACATCAAAATGAAATTAGAAGATGATAATAACTTCAATGCTAATATTTCTCTAAGAATGATCAAATAATTCTGTCAGAAAAAAAATTTTAAATAGTCTAAAAAAACAATGGCTGTTTACAAAACATTTAGTGAGAAATCACATCTGAATAACTCTCAAAAAGTTGATGGTAAGTCTTTAAATTCATTAAAATATTCATTTATTTTCCTGTAATTTATTCAATTATCATCATTAATATATGGCAATTTAATAATAAAATTTATTTTAAAAAATATATATATATTTTAAT
>NW_019384744.1:0-15425 GCF_000671375.1 Centruroides sculpturatus | reverse complement strand
ACTCTTTTTTGTGATAATTTTTTGAAAAAATTTTATGTCATTTTTTTTTAATCTTACAATGGAGATAAACAAACAATTTTTTTTTTCCTATTTTATGAACTTTATCTTTAAATGTTGGTATTTTTTATTAATTTTTTTATTATATTTACTTATAAAGTTTTATTATTAAGTTGATATTAAAGAAAGTAAATAGAGTAGTTATGCCATTAAAAAAATATTTATAAAATTTTAATACTTTAACTTACATTTGTGTTAGAATTTTGTCAAGTTGTCAATAACGAATTTTCAATGTTGTGACAAAATAAACATGTCTGACATTAAGCGGAAATAATTAAGATTTAGCTGGAGGAAATAATTCAAATTTATTATAAACTTTAATATGTTATATCTCTATGATTTATTTAATAAATTATCTGCTTTATCAGACGCTTTATGAATTCTTTTATTTGAAAATTTACTAAGTTTTGAACATATATTTGCTTTGCCTACTTGCTACGCTAATTGCTGTTATATTTTCGTTTAAACTTTTTAATTATATGATAATTTGTATTAGAGTTAACGAGAAACAGGTATAAATGTTTCCTCTCATCACAAAAATAGCCATTATCAACATAAGGAGTTACTCATGATGAAAAACATAATGATGTAAATGAATGTTTTCATTTATCAAAATAAGTTATTGATAAAAATGAACAAATATTAACCATGATTATTCATTATATGCTCCATTAATTCGTAAAAATATCGTCTTTAACCTCAACATACTTTATAATTATTAACCTTAAATGTTAAATTCACGTTATGTAAAAGATTAAGCTATTTAAAATTTGTATAATTATCATTATCACTTTTTATATCTCGAGAGAATATAATTAAGCTTATTCTCTAATTTTAGTTTTATTTAATGACTATATTATACAATTAAATTTCAAAATCGATATTAGAAAGAAGGCAAGTTAGACATTTTCATTGTCTTCATTCAATATTTATCTATGGATTCGAATTTTAAATAATGTATTATATAAATATACACTTATATTTTTAATTAATTTATTTATTAGTCGTTTTAAATCGCATAAAATTACTTTATATTAAGAAAAATATAAATTGCTGATGATTTTCATTATTATGAAACTTATTCTTAAATTCTTAGATTCAAAAATGAAGATACCGTTACATAATTATAGATCAAATATGACTTAAACATCTTAAATCTATATCAAATGGCTAGACTGACTGACCTAAACACGCCAACTTTGATGATATTGATTGATCATTACTCATACAAATGCTCAATGTCAACCATTATTATGAATATTTTTGTTTTTTCTACGACTCAAGTTCAAAATATAGAAAATTTAATATATTATCTTTTAATTATTATAATATAATTATAATATAAAACAATATTTTATAAAATTTATCTATCTAACTATATATATACAGTAATGAAAATGATACGAATCAGTGAGAATGTAACGGAAATATCTAAGTAAATATTAGATATATTAGTCATGTAATGCTGTAATATAGTTTGCCAGTATATATTTACTAATTACACAATATACAATTGTAAAAATCAATTAATGCTAAATTATATTACAGATCATAAAAATAAACAACCAATTAACTGGTTATTATTTTATATAAGCTATTATAAAAATTATTAAAGTTGACGAATCCACTTTTCTGGAGGATCCGGATTCGAATACGAGACAGCAACTCCTCAGGAATTTTTCATAAGTGGTCTGTCCCGAATATTTCGGGTTGTGAAAAGATCCAATCTGGCTGGATGAATCCACAATAGATACGGAAAAAGTCTCTCTTAGTGCCTACGGAGACAATAGCGTTAAAAATGAAAAAAAAAAAAAAAGTATTAAAGTTTCAATTCAACTCATGCATATTATTTATAATCATAATTAAGTCTAATTTCAATGGAAAATAATATAAATTTCAGATTTTGCTTGCGTATTGTAACATATTCGAGTTGTAACCATGCAAAAAACTAATTTTCTTATCAAGGAGACAATAAATAAAACCTGAAATTTGTTGTTTCTTATTTTATTTAAAATAAATATCATCATTACTTAAGATTCAAATAATTACGATTTTTTTTAAAATTAAAAGTTATTCTTTAGCTTTTCTGAATATGATATAGCTTAAAGAAAACAGTAAGTTTAAATAACTTGATTTTAAAATAATATTTGAAGTTTATTAATGTAAAATGATTTTGAAGAATTGTTTAATTTAGAGAAATTAAAGGAAAATAAAAAAATATTATTTCTTCGTATATGGAATTTGAGGGTTTTGCTGCTTTTATTTGTTTATATTAGACATGAAATGAAGAAAAAGTATAGCGTAATTCATAGTTATTGGATAGATTTAAATTACTGGAATTTTATCTGTATTTGAAAATATATTATAAAATTACAATCACTTAAAATAAATTTCAATGAAAAAATATTTTTCTAATTATTAAACAGAATTCAATGAATTATTAACTGAAACTGAAAATTTTTAAGTATAACATGCAATTAAATATATTAAATATAAAAATGTAATAGTGTTGCACAGCTTCATTTTGAAATGTTATAAGTTACATATTATTTTATAATAAAATCATTTTTTTCATATTTATATAAAAACTATTTTTATTTGTATCTACTTTCCATGGCTTGAATATAAGAGCTGTTAAGAATATTAATGACAAAATTTTTAGTAATTTTTAGAATATGTAGCTATTTTTCTTTGGTTTTGTTTGTTGAACCGATCATTTAAACCTGGATTTCAATCCACATCTTAAATATATTAAGAATATGCCGTAACGAATATACTTAAGAGAATTGTCTACAGACATCACTGTTATGAATACAATAATTTTTCAAACTGTTGATTTTAAGTCTGTGTACTTATATATATGCTTATTTTAATTTATTTCATTTTCTCTAATCATAGTTTTTTAATGAAATATCAGAAAAACTATACAATTATTTAAGAATAAACTAGTAAGAGTCATTTTTATTTATTCACAATTTTTCAAGTCGCGAATAGATTCTACAATAAGAGATGGTGTCATATGACACCATCACTTATTGTAGAATGTGTTTACAACTGATCCGTGAATAATACATTGCTTCATTTTTCAATTTTCTCAGTGAACATGACTCTTTTCAAAACTTAAGAATAAATTGTATAAATGTCTCAGAAGAAATGAAGAACAGAAAATACCTTACGGAATAAGCCAATCATTAATTCCCTAAGATAAATCCTAGTATCTTCTATGATTTTATACACCTATATAGCACTTTAGGTCTAAATAGACCTGTCAACCGACTTCTATTTTGGAGACAGTCCTCCATTGAACTGTATTGTTTTCTATCGTCTTTTTAACAATAACGTCTTCCTTTTGAGTATCATTTTAATTGTTTTTGTTTAATTTTACTTTATTATCTCTGAAATATTACCGGCAGACGACGTTCCAATACCTTATTTTTTTAATTCTAAAGTAATTGTTTCCTCTTTATCACTCACAAGAGCTACAGAAAGAAAAATATATTACTATTAATGAGCTGAACAGTGAAATAAAATTTAGGGATTCAATTAGGGAGGCGTTGTGCAACAGTTGGTAATAATACTGATATTGAGTTTAAACCCCTATTTATTGTCTATTTAATGTTTTATAATTTACAATTAATCAACAAATATTTATAACAAAAACTACTTTGTTATAAATGTCCTCCATTGTGCAAAGTCTATGTAATGTTCTCCTTTTTTTTTTTTACTAGAAAGTTGTTTGTAGAGTTGTACAAGGAAGTACAACACTGGGTGTTCACTTGTGAAAAATCATTTATGAAAAAACTTCTATTCTTATCATCTCATGATTAAGTTCATTAGCAATTAGAAGCAACAAGCTATACCATCTTATAACAATAATTGATTACAGATACAAAATATGTATATAGTTATAGTTATAAAATAATCTTATTTAACAAAAAATTTATCACTATTAATGTTTTCTTATTATTCTTGTATTATCAAATTTTCCAGAATTTCCAGAAAAATATTTTAGCTATTTTTTCTGGAAATTCTGGAAATGGAAAATCGTAAATCTCCTAGAAATGCGCCTCAATTTGTTTTTAATCGGTGCTATAACTTGAAGTGTTTAATTTCTTGTATAAATTTTGTTTATTCTATCATCGTTATTTATATTTTAATTACACTTTAGAAAATTTCAAAATTGGAATTCTCTTAACAGATTTTAATATCTATGTCAGAAATCTTTTGAGTTTTTTTTTTTAATGGTTTGTTTACATTAACTTCTATTGATTGCCAAGCAACAGCAAATTCTCTTTCTTGGCAACCAGATTAAATGAAGAACTCTGTAAAAACTTATTTAGTCTTTCATTAGATTTAATTGACGTTATCATCCAAGAATCAACAAAGCATAAATTATTCAATGCTGATCACCTAAATTTTTAACAGAGTTTAATGATTTTGAGATGAGAGCGAAGGCGTAGCTAGACCAACTATGTATATTATATTGGGGGTGGTTCTAGAAAATTGTGGATGGTTTTACGGGAATCTGTTGATTAACGAGTATCCCATGGAAAAAGAATTCGATCACTCGAATTCTTTTGAAATATAATATAATACAATACTATTAAATAATACACGTACTGTACAAAATGGTACAAAAATACTCGAAATTTAAATGTTAAAAAATTATATATTTATTTAAAAAAATATAAAATAATCTAACAGAATTTCGTCATTTGGAACTATGTACAAGAATGGCTCAAAATTTTCTAGAGGTGGCTGAGCCACTTCTGATTCATTCCCCTTTATCTGCGGGCCTGGATAACGATCGAACAAACAAAATTAGTAAAAACTTTAAAAAATAATAATCCTTTCAGATCGAATTTAAATTGAACTCGAAATACATCATAATATTGACTAAAATAAGTAAACATAAACATATTTATTTCTACGTATTGAACGGAATCTGATGATAGCAATGTGATTTTTCATTTCAATTAAGATCTATAACGCTAATATGCATGATAATTATGGCAGATATTAGGGCAGACCTTACGGAATTCCTAAATTGACAGATTTCGTATGGTTCTTTCTACCATTGGCATTAATAATAACCAACAAGCCACCTTTAATATTTAATTCGACATAAAGGCAAATTTATAATTTATTACATCGGAAAATTTTCATTGGACTTTACATTCTTTACAGTTATTTTACTTGTTAATGTTTACATTTACTCGTATACATTACGTGTGTCGACCTATATATTATACGTTTAGATATAATACGTCATGCGGTTATTGAAAACGTATTATCAGGATTTAGCTATTTCGAAAAATAAAAGCTGTTTGACATATAAATCTCATTTTGCAAAATCATAAAACGAGAGAAAAATAAACATTTGAATGTAGGATATTGTTTAAACATTAAAAAATTTTACAATTTTCTCCATTTCAATATTATTAAAATCAATTAAAATCACCTTATATAAAAAGTGAATTTTATTAGGAAAGGCTATTTTTAAAAACATTATCTTATCTAATTTTTACTAATTTCAGAAATTTAAGGCTGAATTTTAGGAATTTCCTAAAATTCTGTTGCAACAAATGATGAAGACGAATAGAATATAACCTAATATACAATTAAGTTATACTATACAAGTATATATTACATTGTATGTATTCCTTTATATTCAATTTCAAATAATGTAGTTGAATTCTTTAAATTTATAATTGCTTCCTACGTTTGTGATACTGACTAGCAAAGCCTATAATTTGTGACTATTCCATTAAAACTTTAAATTAAATTGAATCTATATAACGATTTGTATCCTTGTAACTAACTTCTATAATATTTTATTTAAATAAGTTGCATTTTTCTTACAATCTGATTTATATAAAGTATGGAAATTACCTATTGACTTTTCATCGCCAGGATGGTTTACAGGATATTAGTAAGGCTATAGAGAGAACATTTCACTGAAATTTCCTGTTTAACAGAGATTCTACAATATATCTATGGACGAAGTTAATACTAGTAAAATAATGTCCTTTTTTTAACAGGATATAAATATTAATACTTTCAAACTGTATTCATATTGAATGTTTAAATTTAATCCTCATCTAGTATTCCTTTCAACGACTTCAATATTTTCTCTAGATTTATCTAGAATTTTATTTACGTTTTCACATAACCATTTATGTTTATTTCTTGTTTCTCATACTGATTTGATACTTCTCTTCCATCTTTCGCATTGACCATCTATCTTCGATTAGATAGTAATCTGTTTTTTATTCAGACTTCTTTTCATTCTCTGCTTGTAACTTGTTACACTCGTTTGTCACTTCTCGCTTTTTCTTATTGGTTTATCTATTCGTTTCATTTGTTTAAATCATTCTACAGCTCATTGCTAGTAGACTGAACATATAATTCCTTAAAATTAAATAAAAGTGGAACTTATAAATATTATAAATGATAGGCTCTCAACACTGAAATACTATCTTTAACTTAATGTTTAAAAATATAAAAAATCTATGATTTCTATGGAAATATTTATTTATCTTATTTTTCTAATACGTCTCTAAGCGGCTCCTTAAACCGTTTGAATATAATTTCATAAATATTATTACGCTATAGGCGAATTTATTTTAAATATTAAGTTAATGATAATATTTCAGTATTCAAAGCTTATCATTTATAATATTTGTTAGTTCTACTTTTATTTATTTTTAAAGAATTGCTATGATAGTAATGTAGTGTACAGACTTTAGTAACTTATCAACTGTAGGTACTGTGTTTCGATTCGTTAATAAATTATAATTTTTCTATTATTAAGAAATTTTACATTATTGTTTTACATAATTTTGCAGAGGCTCTAATAAAAGGTTGTCTCTTCAAAAGTGAGACTGTTTTGTTCCTGGTAATTGGACGTGGTAAATCTATGTTTTTTTTCTATATGGTGGCCTATCTATAGGTTCCTAGTACAGTAGAGCCTCGATTATCCGACCCCCGATTAACCGACACCTCGGTTAACCGACCGTCCTAGTCGGCAAATTTCAAATATCCGCTAGTGATGTGGCGCTACAATATTTGGCTATGTCTTGGCTACTTTAATATTATTTTTACGTGTTTTAGCTGGCAACAACTCATTCGACCATGAAAGGGAGTCAGTATTTAAACGAGGCTTAATTTTCTAATTTTTAACGATACAATAGCGACGATTATTATTTTAAAAAATTTTTGTTAGGCTTAACATCGATGAAAATTCAACGCGAAGTAGGTTAATAGCGATATACTAATATACTAATTACATGGAATATAATAATATACTACACTAATAATGGATTTTTTTCATACTTTTGGGTTATCCGACTTTTCAATTATCCGACCAACCCCAGTCCCCAATTGAGTCGGATAATCGAGGCTCTACTGTAATTCTACATTTGTATATTTTAAATTACTGTTTTGAAAAAAAAAATTATCCGAATTAGCGGGGATTTACTGTATTTGATATTCAGAACAGATATTGAATTATACTTCATTTCGTTATTTATTTTTAATATTAACAGACTTTTTGTGCTTCATTGAAAGAAGATGCCAATAATAATTTTAAGAAAAAATATTTCTAAATTGTATTAATTCATTTTAGAAACCTATAAAATACATAAAAGTAAATAAGTTTTGTAATAATATTATATTTAAACATTGCTTGATATTTACATATCTAAAAATAGATATTACAGTATATAGTTATTTCTTTATAAAACTATAAACTGTAATAATTGTTTAGAATAAAATTATTTTATGTGTTATTTATATCCTTAAGATTTAAAGAGTTGAAAATTGAATTTTATTTTCAATGCTAAACAAATACTTTAAAATAATAAAATTAAATTATACATTTCTTATGAATTAAACAATATTTGTTGTTATTATTATTCTCAATTTTGATTTTTATAGGCCTACATACATTTTTATAATGTCAATATGATTAATTGTTATTATATCTAATAAAAATATGTATTTAACTTACTGAAATAATTCGATTAAGCTTATAATGATTTATAATTATAATGTGTTATTATTGTAATAAATAAATTTGACATTGTTTTAATATTTATAACACGATGAAATATAAAATAAATGCTTTAAAATTTAATTCTTTTTAGTTGTTTTTGTTTAATTTCTGCTATTTTTCTTTCTCTGCTTTGTAGATTAATTAAGGAAAATATAAGAGAAAAAACTTTCATATTTCTTTTATATAATAGTTTATTTACAGGAGGTTATTTAATTAATAAAATTTAAAATTTTATAACTTTATGAAGTTATATACTGTAATTCTATTTAATTGTTACATAAAAACTAATTTGAAATCCGTCTTAATAGTTATGTTTCTTTAATATTCACTAAGGAAAAAACTAATCCCATTGGTGATCTATTTGCTGAAAATATTTTTATTTTCTTTTTAAATTACAGCAAATATTTTGATTAAAAATATTCCCTGTTGGTTCTCAACAGAAAAAAGTAGGCTATACTTCGATGCAAAAATAAAAAAAATAAATATATATCAAATTTATAACTAGAAGTTAGTTAAAATTGGAAAAGATTATCTTCATTTATACTTTCTTTTGCTTTTTTTTTAAATCCTCTTTCTTATATATTTTTTAAAATATTCTGTTTCTGGAAATGACTAATGAGATAGCGTTTATTTAAATTCTTTTCTATGTGGGCACAAAGAGAGCCTTTTTTCACATCCATTATGGATTCGGCCAGGCCCACAACTGGAGGACGACAAGGAGATGAGGGACAGGGCTCATATATTTGGAACAGACCACGCATGAAAAATGCCCAGATTCGATCTCTGATTCCCCAAAGTTGTAGGCTGACGTCTTAACTGCCCCGACTCAATGGCAGTTAATGAGACAGGATGTAATATAAATTATTGAATTCTGTATTTCTGTTATATTCTAGCTTTATACGTGTTAAAATGAGTATTCTATTCTAACATAGATTATTCGTTTAGGATATTAGAACCACAGTTTTAAAAGTTTTAAAATTTTCAATTAAATTCTTTATTCCTTTCACTTACTGTGTTGTGAATTGTTAACAATGAACATCATTTTTTTCATATTTATTCTTATAAATAAATCAATCCAGCTCTAACTTCATAATTAAAAATTTGGATTTACGAGATTTGTTTCAATAATAAAATTAAAATATTAACTGAATTACATTAAAATGAGAAATTTGATCTTAGTCAAAATATTTACATTTTAAACAAAGTTTTGTAACCGGATATTTTGACCTACTTGCAATTCTTTTGTATATTTTTTCCCCTTCCGGAACAAAAAGATTTTCTATCTCAATTCTTTGTTTTAAAACAAATATTAAAATTCTGAATAGATTTGAAAAAATCCAATTTATGAAAATAGGTAAACCTTGTATCGTATACCTTGAAATATTTCATATCTATGTAATTAAACAAGATGATTATCATTTAAATTTTTCCCAGCTATCAATAGCATAAAATTAGGAGTTTCGAATGTATTCGAAAGATATTTTACTTAGGCTTATATCATTTTTAAACACGTATCTCAATTTTTTTTATTATTATAGTAAATCAGATGACTCAGATTGAGATTTATAACTGGTTTGCATAATTTTAAATATAGTAGAATACAATTTTTTTATGTTTTTTTTTCAAAATAAATTTTATAACGATCACTTGAGTGTTCACTACTGGCAGAGTGGATAAAACTACTGAATAATGGTAGTTGGATTGTTGGTTCGCGGCTCGCCAACGGACTGACCATGTGGAGTTTTCGGGGTTTTCTTCACGTTATTAACACGTAAATAGTGACTAGTTTCTCATAAAAATATCCCCAGAAGGAATTTCTCCTAAGCAGATTACCCATGTGTTGCATTGCTGTATACGAATGAAACCAAATCGAAGCTCACTTGGGTACATATACTTGGATCAAACTGATCCATGATCACTTTGATCGTTCAAATCGTTTATACAAACGAACTATAGTGATCTGATCAATCTCCATCCGCGTACACAAACGCTGTTTAGGATAAACTAGATTGCGATCAAACTAATCCGAGCGGAGGGTAGTATTTAAACATGGCAACCTCCATGCTTATAGTTGAGAGCAAAGAAATGTTTAACTGTCGAAATGAAAAGTATTTAAAACTTATAAATGGTAAGTGAAAAAGTCATTATCCATTATCACGAGTCACAGTAGTGACTCCCCGCCAAGTAAAAAAGCCATTACCTAACTACATATACAGAAATCAGAGTTAACGATTTTCGGGGATCAATTTCTCCTCCCCAAACACCTGAAATAATTCCGAATATCTCGTTCGAAAGAAATTTGTTTTCTTAGGTAAATAAAAACATAGATTTTCTATAAAGCGGTTGCCGAAATATAAGCAATTAGAAAGTGGAAAAATCACCAAAAAACTGCATTTTATTCTTTTTTCCCCCCTTCATCCGGCACATAGACGCTCGTAGAGAAAAAAATACTGGGTCTAGAAAGCTCAAATTTTAAACTTAAGCTCTTTTCGTTATCAGTGAGGTGCTCGCGAAACTTCCGGATCGATAGGTCAAAGTTCATGGGGACAAGATTTTTACCTGTATTATTGCTTTTTGCGTTTTGCTTCCAAGCGCCAAGCTTATGTTTACTAAAGGAATAGTCCAAAAAAATTTTTGATCGTCTAAATTGTCATGGCAAAATTTTTTTTACATTTTAGATGTTTTTGTTTGGATTAAAATATCCGATAAACTGAGATGAAAAAATAAGTATTAAGAGACAATTTGCAAAATTGTACGGCAAGATTTGATCCTATTTAATATACTTTCCGCAAACTAAAACACATAACAGAAGCGATCTGTATCCCGTGACAAAGACTGATCCGATCTTGTAGATCGATCCATCTAAAACGAAAAGTATATGAACCCCTAGTTTCAATCATAATTGGAGTAGTTCATCTATTTATTGATAGTCCCTTACTGTATTGTATTTAGTCTTAACCTGGATGAACTTATGACTAAATTCGAATTACAATCAGAATAGAAGCGTGTAATGTTTTTACACCGTTATCTGAGCGTAAAGACTGGATTGAAATTGCAGTCGGGGTAAACCCAGTCCCTCAATTTTTGTATGTTCCCTTGAAAAAAAAGGAGAATTTACAATGAAGGCCAAATTTAGACATTAGTTGACAATGTGAAAATGTATTTGGAAGGTCATGATTCGATTATCAATTTGAAAAAGTTTATCTTTGAATAATCCTTATTGTGAAAGAGAGTCGAAGAGGTAAAAATTATAATGGAAATTATAAAAGTGCTCATTGGAATTGTGTCAAAATTTTTGCCGGATTTGTTTTATCAGCAGTTACTTTATATCTTTACAGAAACTTAGATGTCTGCACATTAATAGAACAGACTAGTGTAATGTTATATTTTCAAAAGGCTTTCATAGATTTGAATTTTAGATATAAATGCACTAGAGACATCCATTAAACATATCGATAGAAGTCTGAAATCTATCTGTTTATCTTTTAAAAGCTCATTTTATCGACTTTTTAAATTTCTGAAACAGAAGAACTCAACATTCTTTATAGATTAAACTGGTTAATCAATAAAAAATTGGAAGTCTACCAAGACATTTTGAAGATAATGTTCTCGTTGTAAAATAGAATTTTTATATATTATCTACTTAAAAATAAATAATTTATAACGTAAAATAATTATAAAGCAATTTCTTTTTCAATTCATGTAAACATTTGTTTTATTGGAATAATAAAATGATTTGTTTTTGTTATACAAATAAGATGACAATATTTTAAGCTTGTGTAGTTTATATAAAGCTTATATTTAGCTTTCATCGATTGTTCTGTAATAAATCTCTCTATAAAAAGACTCAAGTTAAACTTAGTTGGCCTTAAATAGCTTTAGTCTTTAAAGACATTTGATTCTTATTGATCTTCAATCACTAAACTTCTATCAGGATATTATTATCCGTGCAGCATCTGATCTACTGCTTAATAGGGCTTGTAATTTGATCTTTTATTTGTGTTCTCATTCTTACAATAAAAATATATTTAGATAAATTTAATTTAATGCTGAAATGAAAATTATACGGCGTGTAAGATTGATACAAATGTTGAAATTAGACTTACATGAAAGCAATTGTAATGGCAACCTCCATGCTTATAGTTGAGAGCAAAGAAATGTTTAACTGTCGAAATGAAAAGTATTTAAAACTTATAAATGGTAAGTGAAAACGTCATTATCCATTATCACGAGTCACAGTAGTGACTCCCCGCCAAGTAAAAAAGCCATTACCTAACTACATATACAGAAATCAGAGTTAACGATTTTCGGGGATCAATTTCTCCTCCCCAAACACCTGAAATAATTCCGAATATCTCGTTCGAAAGAAATTTGTTTTCTTAGGTAAATAAAAACATAGATTTTCTATAAAGCGGTTGCCGAAATATAAGCAATTAGAAAGTGGAAAAATCACCAAAAAACTGCATTTTATTCTTTTTTCCCCCCTTCATCCGGCACATAGACGCTCGTAGAGAAAAAAATACTGGGTCTAGAAAGCTCAAATTTTAAACTTAAGCTCTTTTCGTTATCAGTGAGGTGCTCGCGAAACTTCCGGATCGATAGGTCAAAGTTCATGGGGACAAGATTTTTACCTGTATTATTGCTTTTTGCGTTTTGCTTCCAAGCGCCAAGCTTATGTTTACTAAAGGAATAGTCCAAAAAAATTTTTGATCGTCTAAATTGTCATGGCAAAATTTTTTTTACATTTTAGATGTTTTTGTTTGGATTAAAATATCCGATAAACTGAGATGAAAAAATAAGTATTAAGAGACAATTTGCAAAATTGTACGGCAAGATTTGATCCTATTTAATATACTTTCCGCAAACTAAAACACATAACAGAAGCGATCTGTATCCCGTGACAAAGACTGATCCGATCTTGTAGATCGATCCATCTAAAACGAAAAGTATATGAACCCCTAGTTTCAATCATAATTGGAGTAGTTCATCTATTTATTGATAGTCCCTTACTGTATTGTATTTAGTCTTAACCTGGATGAACTTATGACTAAATTCGAATTACAATCAGAATAGAAGCGTGTAATGTTTTTACACCGTTATCTGAGCGTAAAGACTGGATTGAAATTGCAGTCGGGGTAAACCCAGTCCCTCAATTTTTGTATGTTCCCTTGANTTATCCTAAATAATTATGAATACATTATTATAATATTTAACAAGTTTATCGTCCTTATATCTGGTTAACGTTTAAAGTGTATATTTTATCGATTTTAATACAAAATATTCAAGAGTATAGATTTATATATTTTTAGATTTTTACCTGAAAATTTATATGACTCAGGCTATGAGTCAGCTCATTAATAATTAAAGATGAGTTCTTTTTTTTTTATTTAAATATCGATCCAGATACTTTTTACTGCGTGTAAAAATCTTTTTTTTTGTAAAAAAATTTATTTTCCATAATTTTTATAAATGCCTTGTTTAAAACTTTTTTAAAAATAAGAATTAAATAGAAAAATTAGTTTGGTAAAACATGAATTTAATGAAGAAATTTCACGTCACTTCAACTGTTAATAATTTGTTTTAAATTAATTTTGTTTCTCTTATTTTTTTAAAGATAAACTTTTTAACTATAAAATATGACCGATTTTAATGTAAATAAAGAAATAGTTAAATATATTTTTTATAATTATTGATTTTTATGCTTTCAACATTTTTTTTCTTCCCTGTTGATGTACGATACACTGCATGTTTACTTACATTTTATAGAAATTTTATAAACCAGAATATATCTTTAAAAAAAATTAAAATATTTGTTAAATGAACTATTCAGGCCTCTAGTTTTCTTAAATTAATATTCTTTATTACGAATTAGATACAGATAAAACAGTGAATTACATTATTTAAGATAAGTAACAGAAACTTCGTTCCTAGAGAAGAGAACGAGATCACGTTAGATCACACGAGATTACGTTAGATCACACGAGATCACGTTAGATCACACGAGATCGCGTTAGATCACACAAGATATTACGTTAAATCACACGAGATCATACTAGATCACACATTCAATTTTGTGCGCCTCCTGCCTGTAATTATGCGCTGACATCGTATGAATTTCTGTCGCAACAATATCTATAACTCCTGTGCCTTTTGTCGAAAATTTCTGAAATTCGACCTAGAAGTTTTGTGTATTAGGAGATTGATTCTATTAAATTTTGGTGGTTAAAGGTCTAGGGGTTGGGGACAGTGCCGGCCCGAGGCAAGTTTTAGGATGGAGCGCGATCCTATTATGGCGCCCCCCCTTGGTTGCCCCTAATTTATACCCTTTAATTTTCTTTACCACTGAGACGCCCCCCAAGGACTTAGCGCCTGGAGCGGCTGTTCCGTTCGCCCTGTGGTAGGGCCGGCTCTGGTTGGGGAGATAGAGGGGTCATATCTCAAGTAAATAGGGTCAGACTTAATGAAGATTTTACTTGTTATTAACATTTACAATTTCGTTTTTTTTTTAAACTTATCTCCACTTTCAAAATTAAGCTTTTTGTCATTTTATAATAATTAAAAATATATAAAGTTTTTAAAATAAAATATCAAAACAAGTGGAGCCATACACAATTTTAAAGTTTGACCGGGAAAGTTAGGCAACTCTTTACTGAATTTTCTTTTTAACTTATTTATTCACTGACCTATAAATAGGTGATATTATCTTGACGTTTTAATAAAATTCTTTTATTAAAAGATTAATTCTGCAATCAAATATTAACAGGCAAAAAACAGAACCGGGAAATCGAGGACGTCTGGTCACCCTAATATACACTATATTATATAATTAGCATGTAATTTTGCAATANCTTAATATATTTTATTATATAATAATAATAAAATTATATAATTATTGTATACACTTAAATTAACTTCTTAAACTTGACATTTAAAAAAAATTTAGCTCCGTTTTTTAATTTAAATTTCGCTTAAATCCATACACCCACATAACAAATAATTCGATTTTGTCGTCTAAGTAACCACCTCCGCTCTCTATCTAATGTGTTTTCCTCCCACATATAAGTGTATACGTCTCAGATAATTTTGAATGGTTTAATCATGTTTTTACCATAAGGCTGGACGTTTATAATTTTCTGAATATATACTGTTATTTATCCTAAATAATTATGAATACATTATTATAATATTTAACAAGTTTATCGTCCTTATATCTGGTTAACGTTTAAAGTGTATATTTTATCGATTTTAATACAAAATATTCAAGAGTATAGATTTATATATTTTTAGATTTTTACCTGAAAATTTATATGAC
>NW_019384743.1:544703-545771 GCF_000671375.1 Centruroides sculpturatus | reverse complement strand
TAACTAACTTTTTTCTGTAGCCCTATACAACCTATCGCGTACCCCTAGGGGTACGCGTACCACAGGTTGGGAATCGCTGCTGTAAAGTATAATAGTGAGGATTCAAGCTCTTTTGTGAATTTTAAAGCTGTAATATTTTTTCTCATTATTATTTCCCTTCTTCCTTAATTGTTGCGTCACGTTGGAGGGTGACCTTTTAGGCTTTCCAAGACGTTTAGGACGACAGATAAAGTTCTCCCCTCACACCGAGGGACTATCCATTACCGCTTTCGTTACGGATTTACAAATAAGTAGCCAGTTAACGAGTACCTCAACTTGTTACATAATAGAGGGTAACCAGAAAGGTCACAGACAAGGGTAGATCGAACCGAACAAATCCCCTTTCCCTCTTTCGAACGATTATTGAGAAAACCGATCAAAATGATCATATAAGGCAGGGTCGCCAAACTTTTTTAACAGTCGACCCCCAACAACTTTCCAAAACCTCGTATTGACCCCCACCGTAAAGTTTTATTACAAGTGCAAGTGTATGAGCAAAAAAAATCGACCCCCAATAACAGAGCCGTAACTAGGCAGGTGCAACAGGTGCACTCGCACAGGGCCACTTGGAAGGGGGGCCCCAAACTGCTGTTCACAAGAAATTATTAAATTTTTCCACCTTTCTACAGCGCGGTTTGGCGATTACATTTCGTCTTACTTAGACCCTAGATGTCTGCTCACCAATGTTCCCAACTGTGGCGACTTTTAGAGGGACGTAGTGAGGTAGCGGAGAACTCAGACAAATCAGCCAAAAGTAGCGACTTTTGAGATTTTTTAATTTATTTTTTGAGAAGTTTAAATTTATGTTTATAGTTTTCAAATTTACAGATTTTTCTCTACTTTATAGAGCTCTCTGGCAACTACTACTATTATTACGATATACAAAACTGTATTTCTAGATTTTTCTACAGTGTGCAGAGCTAGAAATCTGTAAAGGTAACATTTTGTAACAAAAATAAATCTGCCCGAGGATTTTTTTTAAATTACTAAATTGAAAACGGTAACTACCGAATAAAATCTTAGTTTCGA
>NW_019384743.1:539099-543257 GCF_000671375.1 Centruroides sculpturatus | reverse complement strand
ATAGTATTTAAATGTCATTAGATAATTTTTTATAATAGCATTTTTTTAGAATCAAAAAATTATTTTTTTAATAATAAAAATTAAAAAGGCGCCATTTTTATTCTTGGCCATAGGCGTCCAAAATCCTAGTTACGGCTCTGTGATGGTGTAATTAATGAATCTGCTAAAATGAAAGCCAGAAAAATTCAATTAAAATAAATCTTATTAAAAATCTATTGTAATGTATTTGCTTTATTATTTTCCCAAAACCAAATAAATTAAGGGGCCTAAATGTAAATTCTTGCACAGGGCACAAGAATGCCTAGTTACGGCTCTGCCCAATAATGTTCAATCGACCCCCAATGGTCCCTACCTTTGGGGGGCCCGGGGTCCGTTCGGATATGTCGGCCTGGCCGAACTATAATAGGGTGGCTAAAAGAGGCCCTCTTATGGCGCCTCCTTGGTCAGTAGCGTAGCGAACATAACTGGCGCTCGGGGCACGACAGGCGCCCCCCTCCAGAAACACATATAATTTGTCTTGGAGACCATTTGGGCGCCCCTCTGCGAGTGGCGCCCGGTGCTTGATACACCCCCTTGCGCCCCCTCGCTACGCCACTGCCCTTGGTTGCCTCAAATTTATACCCTTTAATTTTCTTTACCACTGAGGCGCCCCCTAAAACTTAGCGCCTGGAGCGGCTGCTCCTTTCGCCCTATGGTAGGGCCGGCTCTGCCGTAATTTATCGATAAATTAATAGCGAGGAGAGGATTTCGTAATTCAGTTCGCGGTACAGGTCCGGAGACAGATCTATTATTAATACGGAACACCTGCTTAAAAAAAACAACTGTATTCCCTTAAATTTGTTCCCTCTTATGAATCGTCCTTAAAACGATTTGTTTCCAAGATAAAAGAAAAAAGCAACTAGACCTAAAAGAATTAAACATGTCCTGTATATCCAATATTTCTCTAGATATTTTCTTGTTTCATTCCTTACGTTATCGAGACCAAAGGACTTTAGATGATTTTAGTTCTCTGATTACAGTTTCAGACATTCCAAGTGACATCATCCAAAAGAGGAACATTATTGCCAATGCTTAAATCAAAATAAATTACTGTCTTAGGTCCAGAGAAATATTTTCTCAAAAATATATAGAAATAAATCTGGATTTAATAAAGAAAGGATCCGTTTAAAATCAAAAAAATTCATTCGAATTATCTTAATACAAAGTGCTTGGTTCCGTCACACGTTAAGTTTCTCACAATTTAGATAAGATCCTTATCGGAACGTGCTAACAGATTAGCGAAAAATCAATTTTGTCCATTGCAAAGAAGGGAAACGGTCGAGGTCGGAAGGAGAATTTTCCCCGGAGGAAGAATGTTTTGGTCCACGTCGAACGGGACGGAAGTGACGCATTGGGAGTCGGCCCACAGCTTTCTTCTGACCGATCGCCTTTCCGTCACGGTGCACAGTGGATCGTGAGACGATTCTAGGAGGACAAAAGTCAAAAAATGCGTAACTGATAATGACCCTTACATATTTATGTATTAATAAACAACATTCCAGTGAGTCAATTGCTATCGATAATTTTTAAAATACTCCCAGTGGCTTTGCTAAGCAACAAAAGAAAAGCATCAGTTTTATATCTGGTTGGAATCATAACATTAGTGTCGTGTTCGGACTTATTTTGAATAGTTGTTTCGCTGGCTGTTTTAAGTGTTTTTATCCAATATTAAGACGAATAGTAATCGCCAAAGTATGTATTTTAATATGTATATTTCATTAATAATAGGCAATGAGGAGATTTTATATAAAACAATCGCAAACCCAAGGGATTTTTACACTTTATTTTAAATAAGTAGAACTTTAAAACTTCTGAAAGTTTTAAAGTTCTACTTAAAACTTTAAAACTTTTTCGTATGTCTTTGTATGTTTCTTTTTTCTTAATTTCTTTTTTCGTATGTCTTTGTATGTTTTAATTTCATTTTTTCCGGATTTTCGAAAGTTTTATAATTATGTCTAACAGATATTTGTGTGCGGAAACGCGCGGATTTTGACGTAAAACCATTTTTTCTTTCACAGGGCATTGGCTCGTAGTCAGCGGGAGTGAACTTTTTGATAAACTAAGAGAAAAATATAAAATGAAATGATAAGCGGGTCGTTTGAAGTAAAAAATATTATCGTAGACTACATTAAAAAAGTTTAATTTAACAAACCCAGTCGAGTTAGTGGAAAATGAGTTACGTCGAATTACTTCCTTTTCCGTGGTCTAACTTCCTTTTCCGTGGTCTAAGTCAAAGATGGAAGAAACGTAATTTGAAATACCAAACATTTTTCAACCAAAAATCGTTTATGGCTCAATAATTAGATAAATATCGAAAATGTCGATTTGCCAGAAACTCGTGCAAGCTATAAAACACCACAAAATCAAATAATGAGACGTCCCAAAAATTCTTTTTGGACGTCCCATCCAGTCAAATTGACGATCTACGTAACATTAATGGCCAAGCGGTCTTCGTATCCTGAACACTGGGAGTTCAGGATACGAAGGTCGTGGGTTCGTGCCTCGCTCGGACGGGCTGGCCACATGGAATTTTCCGTGTTTTCTCCACGTCTGTAACGCCTAAATAGGGGCCAGTTCTTTTTAAAAAGACCTCCCGCAAGGCATCCCCCTAGGCAGATCGCCCAAGTGTTGCGTTGCCATGACTTACAAACATAACATTAAATGAGGCAAATGAAAAAACTTTTTCATTTGGTCTATCGACTCTTCATTGTGAAATAAGATTCATATATTCTTTACATAGCGTATCGAATGGATATTAAAAAATGCCAAGTGCGCGAGACGGAAGAGAAAGAGTCAGTATCAACAAAAAAGAAAAAATTATTATTGATAGATTTAGAATCGAAACTGGTTTACTTCTGGATACTCCCAAGCGAGGTGGTAGAAACACCAACGACGGTAATTCGGCAAGATTTTTTTCGAATGCCACTCTTATTGCAGAGATAACCAGTGTTAACAAGAACCTAATAAAACGATTTTCGGTTATATTACAAGCACTGGCATTCGGCTACGAAATCGATACAATCAAATTCGAAATTTACACGAAGAAAACAGCGGAGTATACGTGACGCTTTATCATTGGTAACTCATGCCAGTCACTCTTCACAAAGTTTTAATACGCGGATCAAAAATTCGTTTCTCGTTTCAATAGAACAATTGTCCAAAGAAGTGCAAGAAGCTAGACACAAGGAATTTAAAAAATTTCGTGAGAGTTATTCCCGAAAAACGTCTAGAATAAACACTAATATTTTACATAATCTTTTAATTTCTTCAGATCCTCTCATTACAAGCCTTAGATAACATGGTATAAAGAAAAAACTCCGATAACCGCTAACGTTTTAAAATTATTAAAGCACCGAGTGTAACCTTAGTACAAGAGAAATCCGAGTAAAACTCCGAATGTGACTTTGATATGTAAATTTTTAGTTGATACGATATCTAAGTAAAAGATTTTTATTATAAAAATGAATTGCACCAGCCTATATACTTAAGTCCTGCTAGAATCGTCTCACGACCCACTGTGCGGTAGTGGGAGAAGTGCTTCTGTCCGCGCTCATTTTGGCGGCAAACACTTTGGTGATTTTTGTGGTCGTCGGCGCACCCGCTCTTCGAACCCCCGGCAACTACTTCGTTCTCAGTCTGACCGCCGCCGACATCCTTTCGGGCACCTCCATCGTCTTCGTCATGCTCAGCATCTGCCACCGCAACTTTTCCTCCGCCGGTCTTCTGTGCAAGTGGAGATTTACCTTTCTGGCCGTCTGGTGGTCGGCTTCCCTGCACGGTCTTTTGGCCATCGCCCTGGACCGATCGTTGGCCATTTTGAAACCTCTTCGTTACTGCAAAATGGCCACCGAGAGGCGCTCTCTCTTCGTCATTTTTGTCGTTTGGAGTTACAGTTTGATCCTCGGCTTTTGTCTTTACGTCAAATTCGACTCCGGTCGAGTGAAACGATGCGACTTATTCTTCGACGTCCCTCGTTCCTACTTGAAGTATTTCGTCTTGAATTTTTCCTTCGTCCTTCTCGTAATCGCCATTTGTTATTGTAAGATATTCTTCGTGGCCAGAAAGCAGGCCAAGAACTGCTTCGGAAGATCTCCTCCTTTGTATACCCGAGCGTCGAAA
>NW_019384743.1:528988-534491 GCF_000671375.1 Centruroides sculpturatus | reverse complement strand
TAGTAACACCGTAACCTGAAAATAAATCTATTACCTGAATACTCGCACTTTCTCTTACATTAAATAGGTTTCATGCTTATTTTAGTGGCGGCATGATGTTGCCACGTTGTGTTACCGTCATAGGACTATTGTGGCATTTTGTAGAGACAGCGAGGCCATTCGCCATCCCACCACGTCCTGTTAGTAACACCGTAACCTGAAAATAAATCTATTACCTGAATACTCGCACTTTCTCTTACATTAAAGTATGAAATAAACTTTATGCATAGAACACAAAACGAGAACTTGAATTATATGTGTTAGATACAATTGTATAAAACTATTAAAAAATACAATTACTATATATTAATTATAATATTAACGCATTGAGAATTGAGATACTATCGACATAATTAATACAAAATTACCATATTATAAGTTCTTACCAAATAACTTTCCGATTTACAATACTATTTGAAGTGTAGTCTATCTCTAATATTTATTTATATTACTAAATAATTACAGTATAATACAATGTGAATTAGAACAAAAATTGCTTACATACTTGAGAATTTTCTCACCAAAATCCTTTCAAAAGTGTCAAAAGGGAACCAGAAAAAGGGTAAAATTTCTGGAGAAATCTCCGTCTTAAGATGGTGTTCAACAATAAACAAATAGAAGAATTCGAAACAATTGCTGTCGTCACATCAATTACGTCGCGCATGACATAGCCTATAAATTAATTAAAAACTACAAATTACAAATGTTTTAATTACAATTTTTTGTAAAATATGTCTTATAAATTTATAAAATATAATATAAAGTAGGTAGGCCTATAGATGTCAAATCGTTGTATTCTATTGAAGCAACATATCCTTCTTTCCTGTAGTCGTGGACCAGATTTCTCTAAAGACTTCTTCTAATATGTCTAATGGTTTATTTTTTATTCTTAGTACTTTGTGTGCCTTTTTTCAAGCTCCTCATATTTTAAAATTCGAGAACGGAGACTAATAGGTCCGCATCGTAGACCTAAACACAATACAGTAGTTTGGACTTTTAAACGCTAAGAGTGCCATTATATACAAAGATTTTATTTAAATATAATCAATATACTCTCAATACATCAATACATGAAAATTATTTACCTTTCGGAGATCTTTCTCATCGAAATCTATACAAAAATATGGATAGTGTCCAACAAAAGTCAAGTCGAACAATCGAAAGAATTGTTCGTTAATTCAAGACGTCACAACAATTACATCATACGTTACAGCCGTCATTATATTCATTAATTACTATCAATTACAAATACTGTATTTTAATTACAATTTCAACAACTTTGCTTACTTTTTAAATAAAAATGAATTTTTTTCCTATTTCTCTTCGGTCAATTTCAACGGATTACAATTTGTTAATAATTATATTCATCGTGGGTTCGGCCAGGCTCACAATCGGGACAGAACCATCTCCGACAAGTTTCTAGGGTTTTCTCGACCTACGATATATAGCTTCTTAACTTCTAAAATTCGTTAGAAAACATATAATATGCATATTAACAGTACAGTAGCGCGAAATTTATTCCAAAAATAATAAATAAATAAAAATTGGTAAACTAACTGTAGATTTAAAACTATTAAGTAGTGTTTTTTGTGATCGGTAGTGTTTTTTACTCATTTCACCCTGTAGTATTAAGGGTATCAAGCCCATCGTGGGTTCTTCCAGGCCCATAATAGGATGGCCAGATGTAAAGACGGAGCCCGATATATACCACTCCCACCAGGAATTTTTCGACCCGTCTGAATTTGTTTTTGGGTCTCCCTGAACGATAGGCTGGCATATTAACCTCTCGGCCATTTGGCCGTCTCTGATTATGTGTTGTAAATACGTGGTGGCAGAAATCCCAGGTTAGGATTCCCAGCATCCCAGAAGAGATTGCAGAAATGTATCTTGTAAAAGAAGTCTGCGAGAATCAGTCAGACATCAGCAAGAAACATTGAATAAACGGCTGACTGTTCATAAAATTCTTCACTATCGATTACGCATGGATGCCTGCAAGGTACAGATTTTGCAGGAATTCAAATCTGACGATTAGTCAAAGTGAGAATCATTTCAATTGCTATACTGGATTGATTTCTGATGATGAAAACTTTAATCACCCCCATAATTGCAAAACTGTGCTGAGTGTATTATTCATCGAAAATCGATATTGCGTGTAACCGGTTTTATATCTACATACCTGTATTTGGTCTTCGTTATGCATCCAATAATTCTAATATACAGAGTGTCCACCAACATTTTAAGCACATGCAGTTAGAAGGAAAATACCTTTACAAATAATGAAGATCATAACTGAAAACTTTGTGAGTTTCATTAAATTCAGTTCTGTACATCTCCACATGGATACTTTTTCATACCTTGCGCTCTACAACATGTTTACTGTAACAGAGCTTTTGGCATCTAGTATGTGCTGTTTCCAATTCATAATTACAGTAAATTTGTAATTTACACTAACTTTGACATATATTTTCTTTTGACATACAAGAAATATATTGGCGCGACAATCGGAGAAACACGAACACTAGAAGAGCATTTGTACCATTTATTGGATAATTATGATCCATCCAACTGCCAGGAAAGGTGCGATTTGGGAAATTACCATCCTTCTGAAAAATTCTGGTTGGCTGCATGGCTGTTATCTGGATACAGCAAAGATTTCAAGCATACAGTATCTAGATATACTATATTTTCGGCCAAAAAAAAAAAAAAGTTCAACAATCTGATTGTGCAGAAGACCGCACCATAAAGCATAACAAAAAATCTACCAATAATCAATCAAAAACAAAATCTACCAATAAAAAAATCGCTAATGTCTGGATCGATTTGAACTCGGCCAATCATTTATATCATTTATTTAAGAATCACAGTTAAATTTTGAATCAATTTAATTCTTATTTCTGTCCTCAGATGGCGTAAAAGTATTTTAAAGATCATAATACATTGTATTACTTAACCTAATGTTTTAAAATATAATTATTCTAATAATAATAGTCGCAATAATAATAATAATAATAATAATTTATTCATTATTAATTACTAAAAAGTCTTCACCCTTCGATAACTCATTCAATTATGTCGTACGATATTATTCAGATGATTTAACGATTTTTAACTACAGGAAATCTACTTATTAATTCATGACAGCTTTTACTGACATAATAACTTTAATTTTATAATATTTATGCCATCGTCGAAATAGAAATCGCATCCGTTCGTTTATAGTCGCTTAAAAGTTCATTTATTCATAAATAATTATATAGACATAAAGTAACTATATGTTAACTTCCAGTTTATTCAACAAAGCTGTTAAAAATCTTGTATTAACATCGATAAACTCATTAAGATTTGAGATATTGAAGAAATAACAACAATAATCAATTTTGTGTCTGTAAAAATCCAGTCTAAAACCGGACTATTCGGTTTTTCGCTTATTTCGTTCGTTGCCCGAATCGTCTTGAAATAATAATAAATGCGTTGTTTGTTCCATTTAAATACTTAGGAGATTTATCAGTTTATTCCGGTGTGAAATCTTATTTATCGGAGATAAATCTGTGTTTAAGATTATTTAATTTTTAAATGGAATTATTTTTCACGCACACTTAAGAAGCGTTGAGAATGAAATATAAAACAAATAGCTATGAAATTCGAATCATACTAACTGTACAAAATCATTAGCGAGGTTGCGGCCGAAGTTTTCATNTTTCCCAGTATCGATCTTTCGTGTGATCTAAAGTAATATAAATTTACCTTATATAAAATTTCTTTCACGCTTTAATAATTGATATTTCTTATTTATTTCTAGAATGTTGGAGAAATAATTCAATACGTGAATAATTCTGTAAATGAGGTAGAAATGAGTACCAACAGTACTTGCCCCAATCTACAGTGTATATTAAATATCACACAGTTCGCAAACTTTATCTGTGACCCGAGTAATAGACGAATTGTAGAAGTCCTTGTGAATTGCACCATAGAATCTATACTAACAATTGTAAGTCGAATGGATGCATATTGTGGTTGTGAAAATTCGTCTACAAGTTATCATCCGTGCTGTATAATGGAGAGTTTCATTATTTGCCTTCAAAATCAACTCTATCAAGAGTTTGATTGTAGCAATGTAAATAGTCTACTCTATGAACTTCTTAATTCTATAATTCCAACCGATGGAGTTTTAAAGGTTCTCCTCGACATCACCCTTGGCTCTGTTCCTATTAATTCTCTATGTTTTTCCATTATAGATTAAATTTTTAAACTCCATTAAATTTAAACCTTTTGGGATAATGTATAATAAAATAAACCAAAGAAATAAATTACATTTCTGAAAATGTCACGAAGAGACATTTATCCTAATTAACAAATAAAAAATAAATAAATGGTTTTAAAAAGTAAAATTTCTCGTGTTTTTGTTTTATCCGACATAAATGAATTTATATTCTCTTTTCGGTAAATTAAAATTCTTAAAAAAACAAGAAATCACTTTCGTGCATTATTTATAGTTAAACATCAATGATACATTTTAAATTTGTAAAGATTGTTATCGAAATAGTTAAAATCGACAGTTATTTCGATTTCAGTGTTTTGAGTTTTATTTTCGTGTACGCTAGAACCCCGATTAACCGCGGTTCCGCATAATCGGAGGCGAATCCTTACGTGAATACGCTACTTTTTTGTTTTGTAATTCCTAAAAGAAACTTCTAAACGAAAAAAAAAAAGAATTACAAAACTGAGTAATTTTTTGCAAGAGCAACAATCTCGTTTATAAACACTGATCTGTCCGTAATTGTTCTAATTCGATACAATGGTACTAATTAAATTATACAAAAGTATAACAAAAGTTTGGATACAAAGAATAATGGCGTAATGATCAAGAGTAAAAACATAGCACGGTAATGTGATTTTGGGCTGAATACGACGGCCGAAATTTCTCTATTCTCGCGTTGGCAGAAAATTTCAATAAATTAATGTACAGTAGATCCAAACGTCTGTAACTAACTGCTTGATTTTATCGGGATGACAGATCAAACGTAACACTACTATGGGGGAATGTCTAAAATTTGATGACAAAATGTAACAGGTGTGATAGGTAGTCAAAAAAGAACTTAAAATTGATGACAACGTATTTACGTGCCCCCTACAGCCAGGCACGTAACTGGAGCGGTAAAGGATCTGCCGGACCTGACATCCAGATGGATCACATCTACCATTCATTCTTATATTCAACTTCTATGAAACAAAATTTCTGTCGGGTGCACTTAGTCAGTGGAAAATTTTATATTTAAAACTTAAATAAAACGTTCACACATTAAGCCACAAAGCCACGTCAAGGCGACACCCATTTTGTGGTAGTTTTTTAGTTTCCAGAAACTGACCCTGATTGCTTGACAGAGTAACAATCAGAGAATAAAACTGGATATTCGTTGCTATTCGATTTATTCAGTAAACTGAAATCATTTCCTAAACAAATCAA
>NW_019384743.1:514223-527729 GCF_000671375.1 Centruroides sculpturatus | reverse complement strand
ATACTATATTTTCGCCAAAAAAAAAAAAAAGTTCAACAATCTGATTGTGCAGAAGACCGCACCATAAAGCATAACAAAAAATCTACCAATAATCAATCAAAAACAAAATCTACCAATAAAAAAATCGCTAATGTCTGGATCGATTTGAACTCGGCCAATCATTTATATCATTTATTTAAGAATCACAGTTAAATTTTGAATCAATTTAATTCTTATTTCTGTCCTCAGATGGCGTAAAAGTATTTTAAAGATCATAATACATTGTATTACTTAACCTAATGTTTTAAAATATAATTATTCTAATAATAATAGTCGCAATAATAATAATAATAATAATAATTTATTCATTATTAATTACTAAAAAGTCTTCACCCTTCGATAACTCATTCAATTATGTCGTACGATATTATTCAGATGATTTAACGATTTTTAACTACAGGAAATCTACTTATTAATTCATGACAGCTTTTACTGACATAATAACTTTAATTTTATAATATTTATGCCATCGTCGAAATAGAAATCGCATCCGTTCGTTTATAGTCGCTTAAAAGTTCATTTATTCATAAATAATTATATAGACATAAAGTAACTATATGTTAACTTCCAGTTTATTCAACAAAGCTGTTAAAAATCTTGTATTAACATCGATAAACTCATTAAGATTTGAGATATTGAAGAAATAACAACAATAATCAATTTTGTGTCTGTAAAAATCCAGTCTAAAACCGGACTATTCGGTTTTTCGCTTATTTCGTTCGTTGCCCGAATCGTCTTGAAATAATAATAAATGCGTTGTTTGTTCCATTTAAATACTTAGGAGATTTATCAGTTTATTCCGGTGTGAAATCTTATTTATCGGAGATAAATCTGTGTTTAAGATTATTTAATTTTTAAATGGAATTATTTTTCACGCACACTTAAGAAGCGTTGAGAATGAAATATAAAACAAATAGCTATGAAATTCGAATCATACTAACTGTACAAAATCATTAGCGAGGTTGCGGCCGAAGTTTTCATCTCTCAAACGTGAACGTCGAACGTCGAGCGCCAATTACAAGATAGCGGCGCTCGACGTTCGACGTTCACGTTTGAGATATGAAAACTTCGGCCGCAACCTCGCTATTGATTATATTATTATTTTTTAAAATTATTTAAAAAATAGTAGTATTAAATTTCTAACATTTAAAAATCATCCCATTATAACGAATTAACTCTGAATATCCTTCAATAAAAATTTTTTTGTAATTAATTAAAATAATGATCTATAAAATAAGTAATAAAATTAATTTAAAAAATATCGAATTTAATAATAGTTTTTACTGATTTAAAATCTCTTCACTTTGTTTTTCTTTTAATAAATCATTAAACTTAATCAATCAATTTAATTACAGCTATTGATTGATTTATTATAATTTTGATATGAAATTTATTTTATTTCGTTCTCTAAATACGTTTATGATTGTCACTCTTGTTTATTTTTATTTTTTTAAATGTTGACTTTCAAATTGCGTAGGATTTTCTGATGTACAGTTCAGGAAGAGTTTAAGTCTATTAAAAAAATAAATAGGGAGTTTTCCTATTCTGTACTGTTGACATGTTTAACCTGTGCCTGTATGAATTATACATGTGACTGACTAGTCGTTAAGGATAGTTATTTTCACTGGAGGAAATTACTTGAATGATTTTAGAAAAGTGAAGTTAGACAATGAAATATAAATAGTAAGTTTCTTAAATCCTAGTCAAAATTTAACTTTATTATTAAATTCTCTATTTAGAATTTAATTAAACGTTGTGTTTGATAGAGATTCTCATTTGTAGCATTTCTAAATAGCTGTATTTAAAGGGTCTAAACTGAAAGGGTTCAGTTCCGTTAGATGATGATTTTTGTCCATCTAGTGGCAAAGAACTGAACTAGAGGTTACAAGATGCCTCGCACCAGTGCAGACATTGTTTTATCAACGTGAGACAAGTTTGGGAATCTTGAACTCCTCAGGGCATAGTTAAGGCGGGAAGCGAACAGAGAGGAGGACTATGGTGAGTGGCGGAGACATCGTGAGTCCCTCGTACTACTGAATCCTGCCATTTTGGCTGTGTTTTGGCCGTTTGGCTACCAATGAGTGTCCCGAAGAAAGTGTGAAGTACATAATAAAATCATGGAATGTAAGTTTCCTTTCTTATCCTAAATTATCTTTTATATAATTTGCAATTAAGAAGAATATTTTTTAATATTTTCTTAACATATTTTTTTCTTTTCGAAACGCTCAATAATCGAAGCGTTTTACGTAAAATTTTTTCAATAATTTAAATTAAAATATTCAAAACATTAATTAAAACACAAGAATAAATTATTTTTTTTTCCAAGCGTATTTTTTAATTTAATAAAACATGATAAAATATAAAAAATTATTTGAAAATATTCCTAGAAATATAGGTAAGTATTAAATGCAATAATACTATAACACCTCTTCATAAACAATTTATATTTTGTTTAATATAAATGTTTGGCTTAAAAATATTAAAAAAAACCTTTGCAAAATTATTTAAATGTTAAAAATATTTGATTAAAACGAGGGGCATTCTTCTTATTCAGCATTCATTTTCAGAAAAAAAAAATTTCCATAGAAAGTCTTTTGAATATGAAGACATGAAATAAATCAAACATTATACTTATATTTTTATTGTATAATATGTAATATATGTCATCTTTATATGTAAAAAAGATGATCTAAGAGAATTACTATATTTATATTACTATATAATTATATTAATTTAAAACTTCACTTTACTTATTCAAGAAAATTACGGACATTTTCTTAAAACCGTACATAGAAATGATCTATTATCCCCTTTGCATCATTCGTCATAGTCGAGAAGTTGGAATGTTTCCTTTTAATTATCACAGTTTAAATGGGCCTGGAATACAAAAATTCCGTAGTACTTTTAAGATAAACCGACATTTCTTTCAGAAATATCATTTTTATCTTAAAAATAGTTAAATTTCTTCAATGTTTAAAACGAAATTATTGAAAAACTAGGAATATTTTAACGGTTATCTGATAAAATTAGAATTTATTTCTTTAGTTTAAGGTAAATTTAAGCTGGAATATACTCGTGATTTTAATTTGTTTCTACGTTTTAGCTATTATTCTGAGTACAAAAAACATATAGTATAATGTAACATAAGCTTTAACATTATAAAATTATAAAGTTCTGCGAGCTACTATAAGATTATATAGTTCATTACATCTAGAAGTAGAGGAACACTATGATTTCTTACACAGAAAGCAAAATATTAAGTATAAAGAAATTGGCGAAATGTTAGTTGCATCAAATCAAATTACTGCTTGTGTAAATTTTATTCAGATCCTTGTGTAAACCAGTCAGACTCGTCTAAAGATCTAGGAAGTATCTACCAGTTTATGCCATTTAAGGGAAGATAACTTTTGAGGATGCACATTTGATTTACAATGATTGATCTCTCGATGATCACTAATAAGCAACTTATAGAATAATGTGTTATTTATGAGATATATTTTATGTGTTAAAATTGTAGTTTGGAACGAATGTAGCAGTTATATTCATGATTTCTTAAGATAACTGCACCGACACATAACAACAATACTCTCTATTCGATTCCATGAATAATAGTATTCAAGTAGTGTAGTTATAAAATAGTAATAATAACTATTATAATAAAAATAATCGGTAGTTATACCTTACAGTTTCGCAATATATATAGGATATATATATATATATATATAATTATAATATCTTATGTTCATAGAAAACAGTGAAAAGACTATAAGGCATCATTTTTTGCATCGTTGCTTCAATAAGTAATGATTATCAACAATAGAAAATAGTGACTAGTGATAGTAAATTCTTTAAGTCGAATAGGAGTAATTAATATAATTTAACTATAAATAAAAGTTTTTATTGAACAATTTTTCTATTATTCTGTGAAGAGAATAAATTATAAAATAATGAACTGAATGAGTGCAGTAGCTACTAATCCTAGTGGTATATTATTTTGTGGGGATTCAATAAACGCTAAATCAATAGCTAACTTGGCGAGAAATTAAAAGGCGGTCAAGCGAGATGACAACCCCATATGAATCATGACCTTGTAAATCATGAATCAGAGAAAGCGAACTCTTGATTCCAACTTTTAATGTAATGGCCGATAAACGGTAGGGATGGATAAAGACATTATTCAAAATGATAAAACAACACCTTTGAATGATATTGATTATATAGTTTTATACACAAATATATCATTTTGAAACAGTTTATTAATATATCTAGCCATTTTCCTCCTTGTTGCACGCTTTATAAATATGGTCTTTATTGAAATAAATCGGTATACAATGAATTGTTTAAAACTTTAATTTTTTATAATTTGAAATAAACATTCCCCCCTTTAAAATCGAGAAGAAAATTGGAATGTTAAATATTTTTATTTAAAAAAAAAAACTGACAAAATTTGCCGGTTTGATGTGGGTGTAAAAGCTGGCAGTGCATCTTTGATAAATTACTTGTCTGAACGATTAAGGATAAGCAGGAAAGGCAAAAAAAAAAGATATGAAGAGGTGGGGCTAAACAGGAAAGCGTCATTTGAAACGGCTGTGTCTCTGCTGTTTCAAATCCGAAACAGGTTCTCATTATCTGAATGATAGTTCTAAAGCCGAAAATAAGTATATAAGGATCTTGATTTCAGATCGAATGCTTTGATAAGTTATTCGTGATAGAATGAAAGAAATAGAATTGGAAATTCTGTGAATTTTCAAGTCGCTTGGAACAATACTTTCGGATAAAAAGTTGTTCATTTATCTATTCACTTGACAGAATCGGAAATTATAAAAGAAAAATCAAAATCGTTTATCATTCTGTAATAATGCCTGTTAATTTTTGATCTTTGACATAAAATAATGTTCATGATAATGTTCTATACTAAGTTCTAATTCAGCTGTCAATCTGATTTTTAATATTTTAACGATAATTTTCTTTAAAAAAAAAAAATAACATAGCAATTTATTCTTCTAGGCATATACGCTATAAATTTGCTATTTTGTTTAAAAGATTCCTTTAAAATAAATTAAATCGTATTTAAATAAAATAACTATATACAAATATTATTAGAGTAATTGATTTCGAGGAAAATGTGTTACTAAACTTAATAAAATAATTGAAGATAATTTTTATATAATGATACAACTTGTTAAAAGAATTTAGTAGAACCTAATGAAAAAAATTTCTTGATAATGATGCGGATAATTTATTTTTATTAAATGCCAATGTGAAAATTATACTTGAAAAAAATAAAATGATACTTAAGAAAAGTGTTACCTATAAAAAGACTATCAAATAGAGAAATTAAGCTTTTTTAAAAATAAGTTTAAAACTAGATTTCAGTCATATAAAGCGTTTAAATGAATAAATTTCTATTCGTTTATATATATTTTATACAACTTTATTTGTATTATTAGTTAATAGTTCTTCTGTTTTATAAATTCTTTGAGGATTAGTATTTTAAGTCCTGATAGTTAAATACATTTTTAATTTAAAACTTAACAAAAAAAAAAATAATAAGAATTATCTAACATAGAGATGAATCTGATCCATTAACTTTCCTTTCTTCCCCGAGGGATAAGTCGTCAATACTTCATTTTTCCTTTCGACCGGTACTATGACTAAAATCATTATAATAATGAACTGGCATGATATGGTCAAAATATACATTTGAGATGCTGTAACTCACTTTTCCAAGATGCTTTAAATAGACTATTTTCGGAAAATGATCTTAGCTAAACTAGTCGTTTGTTTGGAACGTCATATGTATTTTCTCCCTAAAAAAGTAGCCTCCAGTCATGTTGCAGAAGCTATTAAAGATTTTTCTCGTTAAATTACCTCATAAAAAATTTCGAAGTTAAAAAAAGAAACTTATTTATTCTAATTTTTCTACTTTATTTTCTTTTAATTCGAATCTGAAAAGATTTGATCTAAGGTAATTGAAAGTGTATTTTATATATAATTTTTTTAAATTTTTCAAAAATCTAAAATCATATCCACATTTTGAAAGCTGTAAACAATGTAATACAAGCATGTATAAAGACCTATATTTGTATTTCTATATGATTCTGAAGAATATAATTTACAGAACAGTTTTATATACTTGATATATTTCAGCTTATAGGCCAACACAATATTAAAAAATTATATGAAATTCTTTATAACGAGTAAAACGAAAGATAGAGGATATATTTTCTGACTAATCCAGAGACATGAGAAAGTTCTTTACCTCCTTATGACGTCATGCACCGTCGATCGGGCGTTTACAAGGTCACCTTTGTCTCCAATGAAGGCAAAAAAATATGAGAGCCTATCTTTAAAACAGTAGAACGATTACACAAATATATATTTATATATTGATTTCTTTTAAATTAAATATTATACTAGAATAAAAACATGAATACGAGTGCAGATTTAATTGTATTATTATTATTCTGCGTGTGTATATAAGCCCATGTTATTGCTACAAGTATCATCGTTAGATATATATTTTCTCGTGCATACAATTTGAAATGAGCTTATATAAAATAAAAGAATTGCTGATATAATTTTGTATATAAAGGTAATTAGCTAATAAAAGTTACACTGACCTAGTATATTTACTGGGCAGGTATTATTGGCATATAGGAAACACCTGTCAGGTGCGAGGAAGGATGTTCATACAAAAACAGGCTCAGATCTCCGATCACGTTTAAACCTGTCAGTTTGCCAAGCTTAATTTAATCCTTGTAGACATTTGGACACAGGATCTGTGCGTGACGGCCTGATAGATGTGCGTGACCCTTTCACGCAATTCAAACATAGAACTTAAAATTGTGAAATGAAAATAACAGAAAACTATATTTAATATGTACTTTTCTTTTTGATAATTTAAAACTCTATGTCAAGATAATTATATAAGACAATGAGATATAATTGAGAAGAGAAATAGAAACAATTTACAGGCTAGTTTATATTTTAAATCTTTGAAAGGATTTAAAAAATATGTTTTTTAAAAATCATCTTGAAGACATTTATGTTCTAAAAATAAACGAATTTAAAGAGGAAAAAGACCTTAAAATATGAAAATAAAATAAAAATTATAGACAAAACAAAATTAAAATCTTCATAGAAAATGACAGAAATAGTTTCCTGTATTTATGTATAAATTGAAAATTGGCCTCACCTTATGATTAGGCCAATTATTAAAATCTTATTTTNTATCAAGCTCGTTATGAGATTAGCTACTGTAATTTTTTTTTAAATTAAAGTTAATTAGCCACAGTTACTGATTTTATAAATTAAATTTTTATTAATTAACGTCATGCATAAAATTAAAGATTTTTTAAAGCATACTTTTTATAATTAAATAATAGTTTATACAAAAAACTACTTTGATAATTATTTAAATTATTCTGCTAATTAATTGTTTATTATTATTCAAAATTAATACATAAATTACTATATTTTATTTTTTATTATTGACTTTTAATCTATTAATGCAGCTTTTACTAAATTATTTTATTACACGTATATTAAATAATATAAAACAATATATAATATACTACATTAAAATATGAATATTTCAAAGTATTTTAAATCTTTTTTAATACTTCAATAATGCATAAAATTGTAATATTAATAAAACAAATACAAAGAACAGATATTTTGTTTAAAGGATTATAATTATAGCACATTTAATATTATATATAATTTGTATATACAGTGCATGTCAGAATCTTTAGTTTTAAAAATATAGCTATACATTCTTTACTTATCCAACATAAGGATAAGTTTACGTCTTTTTATCTTTGAATGAAGGCTGTCATATGAATGAAGAGATAGTTGTTATAATTAGAGGCTAACTTCGCTTATAATTTGATTTTTCTTACAGTCTCTTAACATATCTTGACATTGTCCGTAAGAATACTTGTATAAAGTTGTATTGAATTAACGTAAGTTCTATGACCTATGACTAAGATACTGTAAAAAGTTTGTATACAAAATGATTGGCTATTTACAATGGCAAACTATTATTTTCAGCTATAATTTGATTTTCCAATGTCTTCTGTTTATGTTTTTTGACTTCTTAATATTTTTATGGTTGAACTGATGGTTTAGAAGCTATTATTTCAGCAAGTCAACCAGATAGAATTATTGGAAAAAATCGTTTTTCTGTAGATAATGCTTGCTGAATGTTAACTTAATGTAGTCATAAGAGGATATATGTACAATAAAAATGGCTTTGAGAATAAAACATTATATGAAATAAAATTTAACGACATATAATATGTGAAATGTGAATTCTATACGTTGAATTACTTGTCTTTCAAGTATCTAAATTTCAAATATTCATACGTTTTTCCGAGATGAAATCTAAAGCTTATNTCTAGCTAACGCCTGAATGTTATTGAAGATAAATGGGGTATCCTTCTCCCTCATTAAATCCCTTTAACCTATAAAAAATATTATTACGTAAAATCGTGACCGTTTTTTATACATTATCTTTTATTTATTAATGGTTCCTGCTTGACATATCTTGTTTTTTGTGTAATAATATGTAATGAATATTTTTATCATCTTATATAGTGTATATTTAACAATTAAAGGCTTTCTAAAACTGTTTTTTTAATTCATATTATAATAGTTGTCCACTCGAACCAACGGTATTTCCTGGATTAGAGAAAGAACAGGGATCGAAATCACTGAAAGGAAAATTTCAAGCATTCAAATTTGCTTCAGATCCTACACTGAAGTTTCAAATGACCGTTTCATTCTGTTTAGATGTCTGTACACCAGTGAGTATTTATTATTTCAGTAACGTTTTTTTTAATTAAGAAAAATACACCATAACGGTTATTCTACGAAAATGTTAAATACTTTTAAAAGTTTTTTTAATTGTAAAGATGAGTATTTTTTATTTAATAAATTAATTATGTATAAAAGATTATTATTATTATATCTGTTTTTATAAGACATTAAAAGGAAAAATAAAGTGTTAAAGCAAAATTTTTATAACAAAAACACTGTATACGTATACACTGTGTATATAGCCAATCTTTAGACGTGATGACAATAAACTCTTAAATACCCCTCTATAACACTGTTGATAATTCCGTTTTATATGAAATTCATGTTGTACGAGTCAGTTAGATTTTACAAATACGTGTGCCGGGCTGTGAACGGCTCACGTATTTGTAAAATCTAAGTGACTCGTACAACATGGAATTCATATAACACGGAANTCATCTTTATATGTAAAAAAGATGATCTAAGAGAATTACTATATTTATATTACTATATAATTATATTAATTTAAAACTTCACTTTACTTATTCAAGAAAATTACGGACATTTTCTTAAAACCGTACATAGAAATGATCTATTATCCCCTTTGCATCATTCGTCATAGTCGAGAAGTTGGAATGTTTCCTTTTAATTATCACAGTTTAAATGGGCCTGGAATACAAAAATTCCGTAGTACTTTTAAGATAAACCGACATTTCTTTCAGAAATATCATTTTTATCTTAAAAATAGTTAAATTTCTTCAATGTTTAAAACGAAATTATTGAAAAACTAGGAATATTTTAACGGTTATCTGATAAAATTAGAATTTATTTCTTTAGTTTAAGGTAAATTTAAGCTGGAATATACTCGTGATTTTAATTTGTTTCTACGTTTTAGCTATTATTCTGAGTACAAAAAACATATAGTATAATGTAACATAAGCTTTAACATTATAAAATTATAAAGTTCTGCGAGCTACTATAAGATTATATAGTTCATTACATCTAGAAGTAGAGGAACACTATGATTTCTTACACAGAAAGCAAAATATTAAGTATAAAGAAATTGGTGAAATGTTAGTTGCATCAAATCAAATTACTGCTTGTGTAAATTTTATTCAGATCCTTGTGTAAACCAGTCAGACTCGTCTAAAGATCTAGGAAGTATCTACCAGTTTATGCCATTTAAGGGAAGATAACTTTTGAGGATGCACATTTGATTTACAATGATTGATCTCTCGATGATCACTAATAAGCAACTTATAGAATAATGTGTTATTTATGAGATATATTTTATGTGTTAAAATTGTAGTTTGGAACGAATGTAGCAGTTATATTCATGATTTCTTAAGATAACTGCACCGACACATAACAACAATACTCTCTATTCGATTCCATGAATAATAGTATTCAAGTAGTGTAGTTATAAAATAGTAATAATAACTATTATAATAAAAATAATCGGTAGTTATACCTTACAGTTTCGCAATATATATAGGATATATATATATATAATTATAATATCTTATGTTCATAGAAAACAGTGAAAAGACTATAAGGCATCATTTTTTGCATCGTTGCTTCAATAAGTAATGATTATCAACAATAGAAAATAGTGACTAGTGATAGTAAATTCTTTAAGTCGAATAGGAGTAATTAATATAATTTAACTATAAATAAAAGTTTTTATTGAACAATTTTTCTATTATTCTGTGAAGAGAATAAATTATAAAATAATGAACTGAATGAGTGCAGTAGCTACTAATCCTAGTGGTATATTATTTTGTGGGGATTCAATAAACGCTAAATCAATAGCTAACTTGGCGAGAAATTAAAAGGCGGTCAAGCGAGATGACAACCCCATATGAATCATGACCTTGTAAATCATGAATCAGAGAAAGCGAACTCTTGATTCCAACTTTTAATGTAATGGCCGATAAACGGTAGGGATGGATAAAGACATTATTCAAAATGATAAAACAACACCTTTGAATGATATTGATTATATAGTTTTATACACAAATATATCATTTTGAAACAGTTTATTAATATATCTAGCCATTTTCCTCCTTGTTGCACGCTTTATAAATATGGTCTTTATTGAAATAAATCGGTATACAATGAATTGTTTAAAACTTTAATTTTTTATAATTTGAAATAAACATTCCCCCCTTTAAAATCGAGAAGAAAATTGGAATGTTAAATATTTTTATTTAAAAAAAAAAACTGACAAAATTTGCCGGTTTGATGTGGGTGTAAAAGCTGGCAGTGCATCTTTGATAAATTACTTGTCTGAACGATTAAGGATAAGCAGGAAAGGCAAAAAAAAAAAGATATGAAGAGGTGGGGCTAAACAGGAAAGCGTCATTTGAAACGGCTGTGTCTCTGCTGTTTCAAATCCGAAACAGGTTCTCATTATCTGAATGATAGTTCTAAAGCCGAAAATAAGTATATAAGGATCTTGATTTCAGATCGAATGCTTTGATAAGTTATTCGTGATAGAATGAAAGAAATAGAATTGGAAATTCTGTGAATTTTCAAGTCGCTTGGAACAATACTTTCGGATAAAAAGTTGTTCATTTATCTATTCACTTGACAGAATCGGAAATTATAAAAGAAAAATCAAAATCGTTTATCATTCTGTAATAATGCCTGTTAATTTTTGATCTTTGACATAAAATAATGTTCATGATAATGTTCTAGACTAAGTTCTAATTCAGCTGTCAATCTGATTTTTAATATTTTAACGATAATTTTCTTTAAAAAAAAAAATAATAAGAATTATCTAACATAGAGATGAATCTGATCCATTAACTTTCCTTTCTTCCCCGAGGGATAAGTCGTCAATACTTCATTTTTCCTTTCGACCGGTACTATGACTAAAATCATTATAATAATGAACTGGCATGATATGGTCAAAATATACATTTGAGATGCTGTAACTCACTTTTCCAAGATGCTTTAAATAGACTATTTTCGGAAAATGATCTTAGCTAAACTAGTCGTTTGTTTGGAACGTCATATGTATTTTCTCCCTAAAAAAGTAGCCTCCAGTCATGTTGCAGAAGCTATTAAAGATTTTTCTCGTTAAATTACCTCATAAAAAATTTCGAAGTTAAAAAAAGAAACTTATTTATTCTAATTTTTCTACTTTATTTTCTTTTAATTCGAATCTGAAAAGATTTGATCTAAGGTAATTGAAAGTGTATTTTATATATAATTTTTTTAAATTTTTCAAAAATCTAAAATCATATCCACATTTTGAAAGCTGTAAACAATGTAATACAAGCATGTATAAAGACCTATATTTGTATTTCTATATGATTCTGAAGAATATAATTTACAGAACAGTTTTATATACTTGATATATTTCAGCTTATAGGCCAACACAATATTAAAAAATTATATGAAATTCTTTATAACGAGTAAAACGAAAGATAGAGGATATATTTTCTGACTAATCCAGAGACATGAGAAAGTTCTTTACCTCCTTATGACGTCATGCACCGTCGATCGGGCGTTTACAAGGTCACCTTTGTCTCCAATGAAGGCAAAAAAATATGAGAGCCTATCTTTAAAACAGTAGAACGATTACACAAATATATATTTATATATTGATTTCTTTTAAATTAAATATTATACTAGAATAAAAACATGAATACGAGTGCAGATTTAATTGTATTATTATTATTCTGCGTGTGTATATAAGCCCATGTTATTGCTACAAGTATCATCGTTAGATATATATTTTCTCGTGCATACAATTTGAAATGAGCTTATATAAAATAAAAGAATTGCTGATATAATTTTGTATATAAAGGTAATTAGCTAATAAAAGTTACACTGACCTAGTATATTTACTGGGCAGGTATTATTGGCATATAGGAAACACCTGTCAGGTGCGAGGAAGGATGTTCATACAAAAACAGGCTCAGATCTCCGATCACGTTTAAACCTGTCAGTTTGCCAAGCTTAATTTAATCCTTGTAGACATTTGGACACAGGATCTGTGCGTGACGGCCTGATAGATGTGCGTGACCCTTTCACGCAATTCAAACATAGAACTTAAAATTGTGAAATGAAAATAACAGAAAACTATATTTAATATGTACTTTTCTTTTTGATAATTTAAAACTCTATGTCAAGATAATTATATAAGACAATGAGATATAATTGAGAAGAGAAATAGAAACAATTTACAGGCTAGTTTATATTTTAAATCTTTGAAAGGATTTAAAAAATATGTTTTTTAAAAATCATCTTGAAGACATTTATGTTCTAAAAATAAACGAATTTAAAGAGGAAAAAGACCTTAAAATATGAAAATAAAATAAAAATTATAGACAAAACAAAATTAAAATCTTCATAGAAAATGACAGAAATAGTTTCCTGTATTTATGTATAAATTGAAAATTGGCCTCACCTTATGATTAGGCCAATTATTAAAATCTTATTTTTATATTATTTTATTACATTTTAATTCTACCGAATAAATAAATAAAAATAATACATTAAAAGTAAAATTTAAGAAACCTTGTGACTGTTTTATTGAAATAATATACCATTAAATTATAAGATTTATATATTATAACAATAATAAAACAGATTATAAAAAATATATATTATTTATAATCTGTTTTATTATTGTTATAATAAAACAGATTATAA
>NW_019384743.1:501818-509286 GCF_000671375.1 Centruroides sculpturatus | reverse complement strand
CCATGAATTATTTATGAATTTTATTTTTCATTTAAACCTGAAAGTAAGATTTATACGTTTGATAAGTCCTTGCTTTTTTTTTTCTTTAGTGGAAATGAAATGCGAAGCTACAACAATGACTGCCATTATTAAAGTCATCACTCCATTTAGAGGAAGAGTATATGCTTTGGGTCATCCTTACGAATGTTACGCTGTTACTGTAGGATCTAACGGAGAAGTGTCGTTATCAATGCCTTTACATGGCAGGAAATGTGGTACAAAAAATCTAGTGAGTTCAATCCTTTGAAAATTCGTTTAAACATGAAAAAAATAGAGTAATATTTCCGATAAATTTTTATAAAAATATCTTCTAAATATAGTTTTTTTTTTTTTAACTTGAATACGGAGGAAATGTTAAATTTTTTTTCACGGAAATCTGACTTTGCTCGAAATGATGATGGCCGTTGTTTTTAGCTCAGTTATAAATCATATTTTATCTCCATAAGGAAACATGCTTTGAATGCTGTATTAACAGTTTTTTTTATGTTTTTTCTAAAAAAAAGAGAGTTGGTTAAAAATTTAAGTGTATATTTATCTTGATAGGCGAATGGAACTTTCACAAATAGTGTTGTTGTCCAGCATCACCCGTTTATTCTACGCACATCAGATAGAAGAATTAACATTGCTTGCGATTATGAAGAAGTTCAAAGGAAATTGAGAGGTGGAAAACAGGTATTAGAAGGGTAAGTATTCTAATTTAAATACCATTTTGAATACAAACAATAAATAAATAAACTGGTTTACAATTTTTTAATTTTAAAATTATACTATTTAAATCTATTATAAACAATTTTCGCATGAAATTTTTAATATAATAAATACCTTCTAAAGTTTTAGCTTACATAATCTATAATTAGTAACAGTATATTATCAATTTCATGATTTTAGCATATGTTATTTATTGTTTTAATTAGATACTCCAAAACAATATCATTATGAATTATTCAACAAATTATATATTGTAAGTGTTATTATGTATTATTAATTCCAGTGATCTACAGAGTTTAACTCAAGTTGTGACGGGGTTAGCACCTACACCACCAGTTAGGTTACGCGTGTTAAATTCATCAGGAGAAGAAGTGAACGGAGTAGATTTGGGTGAACCACTTTACTTGAAAGTAGAAATGATGGACGAAAGTAATTATCATATTTTCCACATTATTATAATTTATACGAGTATTTTAACTTTATAGTGTATATCATTTATGTATTTTTTTTAAGGTGTTTTTGGAATTTTTGGGAGCGATTTGGTTGCGAGAAGTGGACAAGGGACAGAAACAGTATTACTAGTTGATGACAGAGGGTAAAGGGAATGCATTGTATTTTATTATAATTTAAAACTCTGTGAATATTTTATTAAATTTTTTTGAATATTTATAAAATATTTATGTGTAATAATATGTAATGAATATTTTTATCATCTTATATAGTGTATATTTAACAATTAAAGGCTTTCTAAAACTGTTTTTTTAATTCATATTATAATAGTTGTCCACTCGAACCAACGGTATTTCCTGGATTAGAGAAAGAACAGGGATCGAAATCACTGAAAGGAAAATTTCAAGCATTCAAATTTGCTTCAGATCCTACACTGAAGTTTCAAATGACCGTTTCATTCTGTTTAGATGTCTGTACACCAGTGAGTATTTATTATTTCAGTAACGTTTTTTTTAATTAAGAAAAATACACCATAACGGTTATAAAATTCAATTTCTCATGTGACAGATTATGGTAATAAAATAATAATAATAATAATAATATCTTTAGATATTAACCAGTACATTTCTTTATAATTAAAACAAACAAAACAAAACATTACAGCATAATAAATAAAGTTTATTAATAGGATTTAAATTGGATTAAACAAATGATTACTAGACTTTATTAAATTATCCTTAACATAATCATAATCTTTAAAGAAAATCTGGGAGTAAGAAAATACTTCTAGTGTTAATTTTTTTTTCTTCATTTTTATCCTTTATCTACAAAATTCGAGGTTCTTAAATCATGACTTTAGCTCGAGTTCATGACCTTCGTGGTTTGCAATTTATTACAGGCTGCCCTTGAGGCTCTTTCAAGATTTTTTCTAGAGGAACAGAACTTTCTTCTTCACTATTCCTTTTGTATTTAGCTTATACCATATTTCAAGAGGCCCGATACTTAGAATCTTACAATATATATTATCTTTTCTTTATTATTTATTCTTATGATGTAGAATAACGAGAAATGTTAGTCTATATATGTGTATAAAGAATTCATATGTATACGTAAAATAATAATAAAAACGAAGTATAAAAATTCTTATTTGTTATTTCAGGTTGACTGTACCCAGAATATTCAAGAGGAAATAGATTTTAGACAGTCTTATGGAAGAAAAAAGAGATCATCTGAAATAGCATCTTTTGAACTTCAAACAGGTGATGTTGTAACTGATATCACAATGGAAAGTGCCGTCTTTGTTGTGAATAATCTAAAGCCAACACTTCCCAGTTTCGAAAGGAAAATTTCTAATTCAATAGAAAGTAAGTAATATATTAAAATTTATGTTTATATACAAAAGATTTCCTATTGAGTATATTCTTCGTTATGCATAGAATGTACGCATTTTTTCATTAGATACGCAGGTTTGCTTTTATTTTTGATACTGTTATTAGCTTACTGACTATGGCGTGACCACAGATTAAAGTATAATTAGTTTCTGGATGATGTCGACGACCATTAGACACACCTGTTATTGCATGCTGCGTGGGTGATCCAGAAATGACTTTTTATCTCCTTCCTCTAGCATTAATTAACGTTATCTTTTACTGTCATCGTGTGAAATATAATTAATTATGGTGAATGACAAATGTCTAAGATAGAATTTTTTTTTTCTTTATTATTTCAGATGAAAGTTCAAGAATATTGGCAACTATGGATAGAGGAGTTTGCTTCACTCGACCCGTGTTTTATACAGGATGTACTATAGCTGCCACGCTTCAACTTATCTTAATAACAGCTTGTTCCGCTATATTATTAATGAAATCTAAATGTGGATGTTCTCACTCTAGCAGACTTGGTAGCAGTCGAGAATCTGTATCAAGTAGAACTGAATTATACGGAAAATCATAAAATCAATTCTGATTCGTGAACTTGCATTAATGTGATTCCAACAGACCAATCAGTGTTGATTATGCAAATGAAAAAAGACTGAAAGTTTCATTGTATATTCAGAGAAAAATCGCCATTTTCAAGACGAATGCTAATACTCAATTTTCTATATTCATCCTATTAAAATTTCAATTTGTAAATTCAATTTAAAAGAAAAAAAATAGTTTTCTAGGTTTATATGAATAGAAAAATAAAACATGTAATATCTATTTTCAGCTTAAAATATTAAAAATATATAAAGATTATTTTTATAATAGTAAACTTGAAATAATAAAATCCAAAAGATTTAAAAATAATTTATATGATTTTAAGTTCAGGTGCCAATTGTTTAAATTTAAAAAAATCCATTTAAATGGAAAAATTGGGACAAAAAGAGGCAATATTTGACATTTTATTGGTTTTAATGGTTTAATTTAAATCCTATATTAATTATTTTTTTAAATATAAACACAATTTGGGAGAACAAAAATTTGGTTAAGGGCTTAAAAATTGAGGCTTTTTTGATTGGTCAGTCAGGAATGTTGACATTGCAGGGAGAATTGAATTGGTTTAAGACAGTTTTGTGGGATTTTTTTTAATGTTATTGTTTGTTTGTTTGTTTTACTTGTTTTGTTTAATAATTTGTTCTTGTATTTTAATATTAAACACGTGAAAATAATGATTTTGTACGTTAAAATTTGTCAATAAAATTCTGTAATTAAAATATTATTGTGTGTGTTTTTACTACAAAACAGAATCTATGACCATGATTTAAAATATGCTAAAACACGAGGAGTTGTATTAAAACTTAAATAAAATACCTTCCATTCTGAAATTTTATTATTCATATCTTCTAATGCTTAAATTCTTAACGAACTATTAAACAACGTTACAAATTATTTATTAGATCATGAACATCTCTAGAATACTAATTATATAGTTAACCTAGAGAGAAAATATTTTATGGCTTGATAGAACATAATTAAAAAAACTTTTCCTAGTTTTTCTAGCTAACGCCTGAATGTTATTGAAGATAAATGGGGTATCCTTCTCCCTCATTAAATCCCTTTAACCTATAAAAAATATTATTACGTAAAATCGTGACCGTTTTTTATACATTATCTTTTATTTATTAATGGTTCCTGCTTGACATATCTTGTTTTTTATATCATAATTCGTTGAATAAAAAATTTCTCTACAATAAAAACTCTCGAAAACTATTTTATCCATTTAGGTAGAAAAGGCTTTAGGCTATAAATTATAAAATATTATAGGAAAATTTATATTAAAAAAACACTAGGAATAATATATTTTCTAACATATAATTTTTAAGAACTGAAGGAAAATTCTTCGAGAATGATTTTTTATAATTGAAATTCAGTTATTATTAATGCATAAAACACTTGAATCGTTATAACACTAAATGACGAAAAGATTTTTAAATATATTACTGTATAAAATAATATTTGTTTATATTTACTTTAATTTAATAATACTTAAATCGACCAATCAAAAATTACTTTTCTACAGTATAGGCTATTCAATATATAGTATCTGAAGTGTCTTGACTATAATTATTTCTTTTGTAAAGTTCACAAAAAGTACTGGAATCTATTCTTATTTTATTATGGGAACCAGGAAGCTTATTCTAAAGTGCACCTATGAGTACTAATACCTCGCCCACCAAGCGAGAGGTTGGGAAAACTCAGACACATCCCCTATTGTTCAACAAAGTTCGTTGTTATCTGTCCACAAGGTCACCATTACGGCACCTTGGGCGTTAAATAATAGTTCAGACGAATTGGATAAGGCGTTTTTACCTAACAGAATACTGGACGCCTACAACCTGTACTGGCCATTGTCGATGAAACTCGTCTCTTTTTATGTTTCTTACGATTGTTACACGTGGAAAATGAAATTTTCATTCGAAATTAAGCAATTTATTCATTTCTGTCTCTAATTATACAAAAATTACGTCTGTTATAAAGAAACCAATGGTAGTATAAGAGAATATTCGTTATGTTTAATGTTTATGCCTTTTTTTTAATTAAAATTCATATTGTAAGTCACAGTAAAATTCTGTCTATTTAATACGTTTCGCTTTATTTTGTGCATACATATTTATCTCGCATTATCTAATTCACATGATCTAATACTGGAAATAATTAAATTTTCGAAAATAACCATTAAAAAAACAACTAATTTCGAGAAAATAACTTATTTATTTGACCAAAATCAATCCATCAATGTCATTTTCGATTGAAGAATTAAGATAAAACATACCAAACCAATATAATCGTCTCCAAAATGCTTCAATAATTTTATAAAAAGTAATTACCCCCAAAAAAGCAATTTTATTGTATTAGAATCCTACTAAAATATAAAATTATATTAGATTAATTCTTTATGAATATTATAATAGATAATATTATATAAATACTGTAGGCCTATTACTAATTTTTATTCTTAATTAAATCATTAAGAAATATTAGTTAAATATCACAAATATTTATAGAAAATAGTATTTTTTAATAGTTAACACTATTAAAATCGAAGAAATTTTCCGGTTATCAAACAATTCCCGTTACAAAAGTTCATCTTATTCACTTCCCTGTGAATCAAAATAACTTTCAGACCATAAAAAAACCCTTTCTAATGATTCTTTACTTTATATTTTGTGTGTTGACATCACTACTTTTTACTGATAAAAATTTATGATGTATTAAACAAATTATGGAATAAAAATATTAGATAATAATTATCTTCTTACCTTTCTAATCCTTAAATTGGTAAGTGTTTTAATGAATATTATCCTTACCTTGAGGCGTGTATTACTGAGCATAAAGTAATAATGACTTTTTATCAATATTGAACGTTATAGAAAAATATTTTCCGCATTCTTTAACATTTGTTATCTGTCATTAAAAATGAACTTTTAATTCGGCAAAACCTTTTTTTTTTTTCTTCTTTTCCCATATGAAACAGTTAAATGTATCAATTTTCACGAAGCTTTCCTATGACAATGACCTTTTCCTTATCTAATTAATGTTACGTGTTTAATTACATTAATTAAATAATAAATTTTAAAAATTCAATAGGATATATTAAAATATAAAACTTTAGAATCCAATAAACTTATTAATTTAATTACATAACTCATTAACAAGTTCAATATATATATATATATGATATAATTAGAAGTTCATTATTAAGTCTATATTAAGAAAAGAAACAATATTAAATTCTATTTTTAGTAATAAACTTTAAGATAAACGTTGTAAACGTGTCAAAATTTGATTTTTCTCACGTTAGCTATCATATTAAAGCGAAACAGATAAGCTGTTTCAATCAAGTGTTCGTCTATAAGAAAAAAGTTTTTTTTACTTTAATGCAGAAACCTAAGTAAAATACAGGATTTTACTTATGACCGATAAGAAATTAAACTCATAAGCACGTTACCAGGCGTGTCCGGAAATATAGAGACCGCACCCATGATAGCTGTATTCTAAAATAGGCTGTAAATCATATTATTGTCTTTTTTTTTTTAACTCATCTAAATAAAATCTTTACGAAATTTTAATAAAAATATGTAAATTTTTAAATTTTAAATCAAAATTACAATTATATTTTTTTTTAAAATAACATTGTTTCAGTTAAAGAAACACATAAATGTATATATTAAGTGTATCACATTAACAATACTATAAGGCTATATCAAATTGTAAGAAAAAAAAATAAAATAAAATTCAGCTTTTAGGGGGTATATTATTTTCTGTTTTTCTATAGTCTAGTATATTTCTACTTAAGAGTTGAATCACGTCGTGCCAACACCCTTAAATATTCCATAAGATGTCAATTTTCATTATTTTCGGTGTTTCTCTTAGAACAGTTAGGATATGCACTATTGCATTCTATTTTTCTTCTTATATGTTACATCATTAAATTTATCTAACAATAGTACATTACGCTACATTTGCAGCCTTTGACATAACTCGAAAAAAAATTATTATTTTTTTTATTCGATTTGACCGAAACTTTTATAGAACTAACCATACACTGGTTTAGGAAATATATTTAAAGTGTAAAAGCACTTAAAATTGTAGAAAACTCACTCCAACGATACTATAAAATGTATAGAATAAAGGAAGAATTTAATTCTTGAATATAAGATATAATTATAAAGTAGTGTCCTATTGAATTTGTGATTATATTTATGATCGTGTGCATTTAAAAAATGAAAATTTTGAGTAAATAGTGTTAGAGGATTGGAATCTTTTTATTTAAGTTGCTAATAATTTCT
>NW_019384743.1:458029-499617 GCF_000671375.1 Centruroides sculpturatus | reverse complement strand
AGAATTCAGAATTTCCATCAAAGTAGGTAGATCTTACATACAGAACTGTAATTCATTATAAATCGTCATGTTAATGTTAATAAATTACGATTTTAAATTAATGCTATCTTATATTGTAAATAGTGTATTAAAATCCTGAATTTTTGTATTTTTAAATATTTAACACCATGAAATTCTTATTTATTATGAAACTTTGGTAACTGATAGTCTAGTTAATAAATGTACTTCATCCTATCTAACTATAAATTAAATTTCGCAGAATAAATCTCTTAAATTAATTAATTTTAATAAAAATAAAATGTTTAAAAGACTAGAGATTGAAGAGAAGCGAGTGTAAACATCGCCTTGACACTGACCCTCGAAAGAAAGTAAAAGCTCGGTACTCAGATCAAGGACTCAAAGCAACAATGTCGTCAGACAGGTCTGGACAGAGCAACAGTCACTCAGGGTTAGCAGCCGAAGTGGAAGAAGATGGGGGAAAGAAAGGGGAAGAATCGTCACGCATGGACGAAACGTTCCGTGTTGGTACCCTTGTTGACGAATCAGAGCTACGGAAAGAGAAAGTTAGTAAGACTACTTTGGATCCTCAAGGGGGAACGGTTGCCTGGTCATCAATCCCAGAGAACGTTCGGAGAACTCATTCGTCTTAGCAAATAGAATTAAGAAACTTTCGTATTTGTGGCCTGGCAGTAGGCCACTGTGTCCATAGCGGGTATTCCTGTGAACACCTACTGGAAAAGAAGGTATGTAGGTTTATTTGTAGGGGTGTAAAAACAGCCGCCAACGTGGCACACCTTCGTTTTCTTTAGTAGGCCTACTAATTAGCTTAAGGGTATCTAACAATCCTGCACGTTACGAATGATAGAAAAAATTAATAGGACTAAACAAATAACCATATTTATAAAAAGGGACATTATGCTATCTCGGATAAACTCGAAAATTCTTACGAAAAAGCATGTTATTTTTAACTATAACACTAAACCTAACCATAACGGATCTCGATTAGTATTTAACACGAGAGACTAAATAATAAAGATCGAGTAAAGTTTACATCGTATCATAATTCTAGATAATAACAACGTATATTCCAACTACGATGGTATCAATATGAAGGACAAGTTGTTATCATCAATTTTTTCTTCAACCCTAATATTACTCTCCCAACAATATATGACGTTTCCAAACATTTTTGATCCGCCTCACTCTCTTATTCATTCCTTTATCTCAAAATCAATACATTAAAAAAACTTCACAGATAACTCGTTTCTGGCGCCTCTTAGACTTTTAGTTTGTGTAAGTAAACATTTTCTGCAAACTTTATAAATATTCCATTGTACATGGACACATTATCGAGTTTATTATTGTATGCATTTTCGTTTTTTCCTACATCCAAGCAGGAGCTTATATTTCAGAGAGAAACAACAGGACGGAAGTCCTTTGTTTACAAAATTTCCTATTTAAAAATGAAATAATTAGATCTAAGTTATGATATATTTTAAAAATAAAGCTAAATATAATATAAAACCGAATCTAAAATTAGATTATCTTACCTTGACATTCGTTTCGGGTTCTTATGGTACGATATGCACCGATTAATACTTACTCAACAATTCATGCACCGTGTGCAATATCACCATAAAATACCATAGCGGTTAAACTTAAATTGCACAGAATCTTCCATCTGAAACGACTGTTAGTACTTTTGGAATAAACTGTGTAACCTCAAAGGTTATTTCAAGTCATTTAAATTTACATAACGTTATTAAATCATATATTTATTAATATATAAATCTTATTTGATCTAGAAATGTGTGAAAAAAACTGTTGTAATTATTATGTAATTTATAATTTATATATTTTATGTTACTAGACACGCAATTCCGAGCGAAATCCATTAAGATTTATATATAATCGAGGTGATCTTCATATGTTTACATTCTATTTTTCAAGTTGTAGTAATTGTATTTGTGTACAAAAGCCTTTTATATCTAGCGAATACATTTAAATAAATACAAACTATATTATCATTCATACAAATGAGATTTATCAGGTTCATCTGATACGGAATGCTGATCGATAATGATACTCATTGTTAAGGACATACAGACTATTAGGTCAATGACGTCACGGCTTTCTAAGCCGGTAGTTCACGTCCCTCACGTTCTCATTTGCATCCTCTCACGCCAGTCACATGATAAACATTATGGTCGTTAAAAGGTGCTGTTGTTTATTTATATTATCATTATTATTATTATTTTAGATTTAATTTCATATTATAAACTCTCCTTTTCTTTTTCTTTTTTTCTATTAGATGCTGTCTTTTCAACTATTTGTAATTTTATCGTTTTTTATTTTTTTAACAAATTCAGAAGAAACTGGTAAGATTTTAAAATGAAATCATAGATATTAGCGAGGTTACGGCCGAAGTTTTCATCTTTAAAACGTGAACGTCGAACGTCTGAGCCGCTATCTTGTAAGCGGCGCTCGACGTTCGACGTTCACGTTTTACAGATGAAAACTTCGGCCAGAACCTCTGTATTTAGTGATGAAATAGCGAGTGAAACATTAAATTTCTTTTATAGATGGGTGTCAACAGGGGGAAACTGAAGTATATCTCCTAGCTACGAATCTAAGATTAGACACTCCAGTTTATGGGCAGTCATTTGGTGATAGTCTGACCGAATGTGCTGAAAGATGTCGTTTAGATAAAAGGTGCCGTTCCTTAAGTTATCTAAAAAATTCCACTGATGCAATCTGTCAATTAATGGAAGCCAACATGGAAACAAGTAAAGTCATACGGCAGAAACCGTTATCTCCTGTTCAAGGAATTAACTTTTTACAAAAAGTTTGTTATAAAGGTTATTGAAACTCTGAATTTTTTTAATGTAAATTATGTGTTACGGTAGAATATATTAAAGTTTTTTTCACTGATAAGTTTTCCATTTTCTCAGGTGCTTGCGATCGTTTGTTTGTTGTGGAATGGATTCAAGGAATGAACTTAGAAAACAGCACTACTAGAATAATAAAGAATGTTACTCAAAAACAGTGCATCGAAGCTTGTCTGTCAGAAACATCATTTATCTGTCGTTCCGCTACCTTAGATTCATTAACATCAGAATGTCAACTTAGTCGTTACGATCGTTTCAATCGACACAAATTATTTAAAACTACAAAACCTTTCGTGAATTATTTTGATAATACTTGCGCCTATAAATGGGGTAAGTATAATTAATTTTATTTTCAATTATAATTTTCAAGTTATGCAATGCAATAGAGAGGTTGCGGCCGACGTTTTCAACGTGAAAACGTGTACGTCGGACGTTCAGCGCCACCTTCTTGTAAGCCTAGAAGTTTGACAATTGCGTTTGAAACGTCGAGCATGATTCCACTGACGTTCCAAACGCCATTGTCAAACGTCTAGGCTTACAGGAAGGCGGCAATAAACGTCCGACGTACACGTTTTGGCGTTGAAAACGTCGGCCGCAACCTCTCTAATAATAAATTCTACTTTAGAGCTCGTACATATATATAAATATATTTTTCAGGAAAATCGGGTTCCAAAGCCGAAATTCTCCTGCTAGGAAACGTTGAGCATCCATATGTCATGTCTGAATATCACGGAATATCTGTTAGTGAATGTGGTGACCTGTGTTTGAGGAACACAAAATTTCCCTGTCGTTCTTTTCTCTCTGGTCGTATATCTGGTCAATTGTATTGTGGACTCACTCATCAAAATAGAGAAGGACTTTTACAAAATCCAGGAACGTTCGAACCTTCTAAATATCTAAACTACTACGAACTGGCTAGAAATGTCGAAGGTATTTTTAAATTTCAGTATTTATTTTATAGTAATGAAAACAGTAGCATGACTACTTGGGTGGTAAAGTAGTATTTGCCTCTAGGCTTATGACACTTGAGCTATAGGGGATCATAAAAAAAAGAAAAATACACGATAACCCACCTTTTGCCTTCAGTGCTACATATATCTTGTTACTTAACTGCCAAAAAATATAGCTAAAATCTATTTTCTTATCTCTAAGCTTTTATATTTTTTAATAAATCCTAAACTCGTATGATGAATTATTATAAAAATTTAAACTTTTATAGCTTGTGACGAGACGGATATTCATTACGAATTAATATCAGGAGCCATGTTAGACGTGGAATCGTACATGGTAACTTTAGATATATCTACAGACGAATGCTTGGATATATGCAAATCGGAAACCATGTGCAAATCAGTGTCGATTAATTATAATTTAGGAAGTTGTCAATTTACTAGAGAAAATATTCGAACTGCGTTAGAAGCCAATCTTCTTCCTAATTCGAGCTACAATTATTACGAGAAAATCTGTTTGCCAGGTAAGCTAATAGAGGTAATTATTTTAAGAGTATAGGAGGATGTATCCTGATGTCAAATATTCTGTTGAAGGCATAACTGATTGCGAGAGACCTTGGGCTATTGAGAGAGTTAAAGGCAAAGAACTAACGGGCATCGATCATGTTAAAACTATAGTTGAAGCCAATACAAGAGAGGAATGTGAAGCTGCCTGTTTATCTCACAAAGAGCCATTCATCTGTCGTTCTGCCGAATATCGTTATCAACTTAGCGAATGTCATCTCAGCCCCTACAGTCGATATACAACAACAGAGAAAGGAGTCACTCTTGATGTATCTAGATCATCAGTAGATTACTTAGAAAATAACTGTGTTAGAGGTGAGATATAAATTTTGTTTGCACAATACAAAACTTATCTAGATAGTAAGGTAGAATTTTTATGATGAATTTCTTTAGCTATGTTTCTATTTTCCATCAGAACCTCGAGGTTTCTGTAATACGAAGTACATTCCTCGCCATCAAATGCTGCTTATTGACAAAACAATATCAACCAGGTCATTGGACGAATGTCGTGACATGTGCCTATACACGGCTGATTTTGTCTGCAGGTCAGCTACATATCACTCGAAATCAAGATCATGTGAACTCAGCCATCATACTAGAAAGTCGGCGCCAGAAGGATCTTTTGTTAGATCGCATACAAGGGATTACGTTGAGATATCGACCTGTTTTGATGGTAAAAAACAATTATTATTTATGCATAATTACAGCTATGCTAATAAGATTTACACGAATTAAATCGATGCATAAAACTCGGCTTTCAGTTACGATTGAATAACATTTATTATTCTTCTAGCAGAATTATTAAAATCTTTTATAGAACTTCACGTAGATCCGGTTGGAGTACTGTTACAAGTAATGAACTTGAACTAATGCATTAGGCAGATGTCTATCTTGCACGATCTCCAGACTTAAAACTGATGCATAGGCCTATACATAGAAAACATCTTAGAACTTCTCAATAAAAATTCCCAATTAGTTAATTCAAATCGAAATCACAATAGATATTTGTAATAAAATTATAAGCATTAATTTAAATGCTTCTTTTTTGAAAATAAACTTTTAGGTTATATTTCACAAAATAATAGTGCTTCAGATTAAATAATTTACTTATTAACCACGTTTCCCCGCAATTAATAAGGGCGTATTTAAAAACTAACCAAGCAAAAAATGGAATTAAGTGAAAGAAAAAAAAAGTACATTTAATAGATTTTCCTTCTTCGTCATTAATAGAATTATCACATTTAAACAATTTCTAATGCAATCCAATATCCGTAATGTTTTCACTAGATTTTATCTTATCAATCGTTTCTGGTGGAGACAATAGATGATCCCACGAGTTCAATGTTAGGAGTCAATGCACCTGAGAACACATCCCTTTTGCTTCTTCCCTAGGGGTTCAAGTAGGGATGAAAAAAAAATAACAGGTGCAGAAATTAATGACTGTGATTCTATTGCTAGAAGCGAAACTGTAGATTAATTATATTATTTCGTTATCTATGGAATGAACATTGGACTGTTACTCATTCTCTATGATCATTTTCGAAGTACAGCTACACTAATTTGACCATTAATCATTTTGTAAAGACATTTCCATATACTTCGGTTTAGTACAGGTGATTTATTAATAATTAATGTTATCTTACTTAATTTACAGTAACTGTTCATTGTGATTCCGAGACCATTACTGCTAATGTGAAATCCAACATGCTCTTTAAAGGAAAAGTCTACACCAAAGGAAATCCTTTAACGTGCAGTTTAGATATAAGCAATAGCATGGATTTTGCATTGCCCATACCATTATCGGGAAAAGATTGTGGTACTGTTAGCGAGGTAAATTGTTTTTTATATATATTAATGCTTAATAACATTCTGAATAAATTAGAAACTTTAATTACGTGAGGTAATGCATTATAATATTTTTACTAAAGGCATGTTTAGTTACTTCATCATAAATCAATGTAATTGTGTAAAAAACTTGTATAACAATCTTGTATGCTTGTAAAATTTATGTAATAAGCATGTACGAGGTATATGGTCATGCAATTTATTCACCTAAAACATCATTCGACTATGTGTTTAGAAGTTTCGTGATTATGGGTGTGATTACAAATAAATGTACCTTCATTCATTGTTTGTTCCTAAAGAATATGATAATTTAGTATATAGAATATCCTGAATATAACCGTTATATATATATATAGACTATATATTTTTATTACAGTTATTATTTGTAATATTATTATAACAGTATTTTAAAAGTGACGATGCTCTTCTTTGTTGATAATTCATTCTTATGAGTTACTATTCTTCAATTTGTATACATGCTATGCATTCAACATCTTTTATCTTGTATGTAAATAACTTCTAATCCATCACTACACAAAGGCCTCTCAACAAACTTAATGGATCAGTGGACATTTCAGGTTCAAGGTCGGAGCCATGCCTGGATGGGTTTTCCCCCAATCTCTTGATATTTGCATTCACTGTTGGATGCTTACCCACTTTAACACAAACGACAGTCCATTTGTAACCGAAATTTAGCTCTTTTTAAATAATAAATGATCGATTTTCTCGTATAATATAGATAAATAACATTAAAGCCATTACGATTTAAATTACAGATCGATAGGAATAACAATATAAATCGCTATTATTAATAACTAGTTTTTATCTTAACAATTATATCGCATCTACTGTTCATCTAGATAGGACCCTTAATAATTACAGGATCAATAACATTAATCAGACAAAGGTTAATAACTTTATTTATATCTGGATAAAAAGAAAAACATTTAAATTTTTGTTAAAGCTCATTAAAAAGATAAAACAAAAGTTTTACTTTCCTTTAAATAAATTACAGGTTAGATTTTATAACGTGATACAACACTCGAAATTAGTAAACTTATAATCAAAAGGCTAGACTACAATGCTTAATTATAAGAAAAGAGATCACATATTTACGATAATGATCAGATAGTCATAAAAAAATATAATTATCTGATACAAAAATTATAAAAAAAAGAAAAGAAAAATTGACTTCCAGTTATATATTTTTTGTAGAATTTGGTTTATAACTAAACATATATATATGGAAGACAAAAATTATTTTTGGATTATTCTATCCAAAATTGTCTATTATTTATTATATAACTGTAAAAATTTAATATATTTATTTGTACAAAGTTAGGATTCTTTTATATAATTACTAATAAACGTTCCATAAATTTCTTTAACTTTTTTCATAAATCAAAAGCAATTGTTAATACAAGTTTAAATAATATAAATATTTCTTCTGTGTAATGGTAATGACTTTTGAATGAACTAATACTTAGATCTATCTATTTTTAGGTACTACTAGTCTACTAACTTTATTTCTATATATAACATGCTTGCATTAAATCTCCATTTATTTATTCTTCCATAGAAGATAGAACTTCACTTAATTTCTCCAATGTTGATATGGATTTCTTCAAAATTCTTTAGAAGAATAAATGAAGATTACTAAAAGCTCTTCCATTTTATCTTAATTTTGATTTGTGTTTTATCCTCCATCCTAGATTGACTTAAAAACAATTAAATTAGCATCTTCTATAATTTGATTTCTTCTTTTCCTGTTGTTCTCTTCCTTTATGATTAATACTAAATGTAAATTGAAACTTGATTTCTATCTAAAAACAATGTTTCCCATAAAATAAGCTCTTTTTCTCATCTCTGTACATTATTTATTTCTAGTAATAGAACTTATTTTTCTTTCCTGGAGACTCAAACAGATCTTCATCATCACCAATGTTATCTTATTTATTTTCCTTATTAAACGAATTAACTTTTTCCTTATACTAAACTTATATATTCATTATTATCTATCTGTTTTCCTATTCTATACATTTTTCTATATTATTAATCGAGAACGAATGACTTGAAACATACCCAAACGTCAGCTTCTTATTTACTTTAGAGATAAAATAGAATTATTGTATTATTATAGTAGTGCAGGTTTTGTTTTTCAAACTAGAAAACGGGTCATTATCCGTTCAGAAATTCTTACTAGAAAAATTACAGTCACGCGTTCTTTGCACGATAATCCTTAATTAGCGCAATGGCAATTGACCCTTTAAGACTGACAAAAGAAGATTTAAAAAAAAAAAAGTAAAAGTGTCCAGCTACAAATTCACTTTTTACATATGTTGCATGTTAAAATATAAATTGACTTCTAAGAAAAATGTTTAGAAAAATATTTTTTGTTGTTTATTTGGTGTTAAAGGATAGCTCTTTGTCAAGTGATATAATATATACTTATATAAATCATCCATTTACTTTAACTAGTACGACTTAATTATTATCTTTAGAATAGAGATTTAGGTTTAATTTAACCTTTCAAAAGATGACAAAAATTAAGTAGAATAATGCTTAAATGTTTACTAACTATCGTAATTTTATTTATTAATGAAATTTATTTATTTAATTAATATAGGAAGAAGGAAAATTCACTAATGTGGTTGTCATTCAGAGTAACGATCACGTTGTTACGTCTATGGACAAAGCAATTGGTGTGCATTGTTCCTTTCATGTCGGAAATCAAACGGAAGAAACAGAAGTTAATGTTACGTAAGTAACTTTATAAACATTTTAAACATTTTAAATATATCTTTTTATCTTTAAGAATGTAATCATAAACATAGAAATTGATAAAACAAATTAAAAATTTTCTATATTTTTATACTTCCAGTGGATTAAATAGTACAGATCACACGCGTGGATCTCCTAATCTTCCAGATTTATCTTTACATATTGTGGATATGAAAGGACAGGAAAGAGAAACAGTTTCCTTAGGTGAACTCTTACGTGTTCAAGTTAGAATGTCTAACGAAGGTAAAATATATGAAATTAGTTGTTTATTTCATTATTTATATTACATAATTTGAAAATAAATCATGTATTTTAGACACTTACGGTATATTCGTCCGAAACTTGGTAGCTAAAGATGGATCCGGTGGAAATAATCTAACATTAATAGATAATACTGGGTAGGTAATTTTTAAATATATTGATTTAAACATCACTTTTCTAGCTAAACAAATTCTTCGTTTATATTTTAACATAAATATTACAATTTATTCTGAGTTCCATCTGTTTTTTTTTTGTTTGTTTGTTTGTATGTTAATAGTCTAGACTACGTGCTAAAATTAATCTTAATGTAAATGAAGAATAAAGACTTTTGTTTGTTTACTAATTAATTAGGAAAATCTATTTAAAAATGGAAAGTTTTAGACAGATTTTTCTAGTGTTTAAATTATACTAGAAGTATACCGAGAGAATTCATTATTCTTTACATTATTTTTACGCTTTTTGATCTTTAAAAACTTTGAACTTGACCTACTAGGAACAAAGATCTTTCCAAGTCTGTGCACCTGTCACGTCCTTGAGAGGAAAATGTCCTTGGAAAGTTCTCCTGCAGGGATAATTGTCTTCATTCAAAAATAAAAGCTTTCGCATTTCAAATGTCATCATTAAATAGGAATTATTCGAAATTATTGTCGATCGTCTTTCTTAATTACTTACGCCTATATGAAATTACACCTTGCAAAGTATGAAGTAAATACCTATAAAAAAAGAAGTGCTTATCCAGCTTTTTCTGACTTGTTTTACAGTGTAAGCATATATTTAACTATTTTGTTTACTTTTGACTTTTATAAAGATGCCCGGTCGAAGTTAAAATGATGAGAGAAGTTAGAACAATTGACCCTCAAAGTAAATCCTTAGAAGGTTATTTGGAAGCATTTACCTTTACAGGAAGCAGTGTTTTAGAATTAGAAGCTGAAGTAGAAACATGTTTAGAGAATTGCAAACCTGTAAGCTTCTTGATTGTTTAATGAACTTAAACAATTACTTCACTTATCTAAATATTATTCGTTTTTCGAATCAGGTTCTCTGTCAAATTCCTACTGGAAGGCGTGAAGATGATATGGAAACAGTATCGTCTTTCGGTCGTAGGAAACGTGACTTATCATCCGAAAAGTTCGGAGAAGTTCTAGCAACAACAACACTGACTAGAAGTATAGGTGTACAAGATAACGAATTCGGTATTGGAAAGCCGTATTTTGAAGCTAACTACGCTGTACCAGTTACTGCACCTTCTTTCTCAGGTTTGTTATAATTAACCACGGATTGTTTTAATTAAAATTATATTATTATATATATATATTTTTTATAAATTTTAAAATGCAGAAAATCAATTATTCGAAGACTTTTATCAAAGACTGCCCGACGACGTACTGTTTTGCTTCCAACCAACATTATTTGCTTTGATAGGAGGATTGTTTCTGTTTGCTGAAGTATCTGCTATGACTGCTTGCTTGGTTTTGGTCTGTAGGTGGAAGAAGGGAGATGGAAAAAATCGCACCTTATCTATATATTATGCCAACAGCATAGACGGATCGGAAGCTTCATCTACGTGACGTTATCTTGGACCATCTTTCAATTCAACAGTAAATTACAGCGCAAAGATTAGATATTTTTACACAGAAACTAGTCTTTTTTTAAGACTAAATACTCTGCTTTATTATAAAATTCCTATATTTGTATTACAATAAATTTAAAATTCTTAAAAGAAAAGATAATTGAAGCTCCAGTTTAATAATTAAATAATCAATTATGGAGCTTGATATGTTAACTGAATTAGAACTTATTACAGTTTAATTTAATTATTTAAAAATATTAAATTATCAAAAATAAGAAAACATACACTCGAATTTATTGTAAAAAAGTATGTTCGATACTTTTCCTTATCCTATTAATAATATCAATGTATATTTAATAATTGTTGCTGAATATTTGCCTTTCCAACGAGACTTTCCTGTTATGAGGGAAAGTTAACTATTTTTCTATCTCAATTAATTCTGAGGATTTCACCGTATTAATTGCTGAAATCCTTAGAGTCAAATTGAATAATTTGGTTTTGGTTCACCTGGTTTTTGATCGTAGATGCCACGAAATAATGTAAAAAAATGTGTTGCATGTACTGTACAAAATAATTTATGTACGAAAGATTGGTGAAGGCAATCTTTTTGTAATGTTTTTATCATGTGAATTAAAATAAATGCTGTGATATAAATGTTACTGACAAATCTTAATTACATCTTCATACATTTTTAAACAATTCTTTAGTGTACAAGATCCCCATAACACTGTAGATAATTCCGCGTTATATGAATTCCATGTTGTACGAGTCACTTATATTTTACAAATACGTGTGCAGGGCTGTGAATGGCTCACATATTTGTAAAATCTAAGTGACTCGTACAACATGGAATTCATATAACACGGAATTATCTACAGGGTTATAGGGGGGTCTACTGTATGAATATTATAAAAGAATAAATCTTCTCTTAGAAATTATACACATTTATATACTTGCTTTTCTAATTAATTATAAAGACAAATTACTAAATTATATATATATTAAAGAAAAAACTTTTATGAATATTTTAATATAATATTCAATAGGTGTTGTTTTGCATTATTTACGTTTCATTTCGCAAATTACAGTCGGCAATTTATTTTAATGGAATTAATTCATTTATATTTATTTCTATATTAAATATAAATTATTATTATTATTATTATTAAATGTATGTCATTTAAAAGCAAAAATTTCATATATTAATTATCTCCATTTACTTTAATTCCAATAAATAAAATAGTTTAGAGATAATAAAATAAATTAATTCAAAGCTTCATTTATGTAAATTAGTATATTATAAATAATAAATACATTCGTAATGAATGAATAATGGGTATAATTATACTATACATATATAAGGTGCATTATTTATAATTTTGTACTAAAATATAATATAATTTAATAATTGAGAATTTATTTGAGTTGCAAAAGGATTAAAAAAAACAATTAAATTTTATATTCTATAAAGCAGTGACGATACTACATTAAACACAATACAGTACTGTCTTTGTAGTACAATACTGTACGTATCTAAACGCCATCTACTGAAAGAAAATAAAACTAAATTTTCTATATTTTATTTATATTTTTTAAGTTAATTTGTTTTTAATTTTTTAAAATAATTTTAAGAATGGAAAATTTATTTAAGAATTTTAAAAATAAAATTTGGGCGATACTCTAATAACTTTTTTACATTATTAGAATAATTATTGTAACGTATATTTTATTTTTTAATAAAAAATGCAATACACATATAATGTATCTTATGAAATATATTTATAAAAAACTATATTTTAATTAATTACATTAAATGAAAATTCCTTAAAATATATCCAAAAATAAAATTTAGATTTATTTACTTATTGATTACTTAATTAACCACCAGATGGCGGCACAAAATTTATTTAAGAAGCTTATTTCAATTGCATAATCGCCTTCGTATTATCTTGTAATTTATTTATTGCTTCGTTTATTAATATTTTAAAGAGTATTAATGAATATAATAATTATTTATCTATTCGTTTGTTGGGCTAATATACACGTTTACGTCAGTTTCTATATTTTCCCATAGTAATGATGACGTCGTATTGACGTCACTATCCTAATCAAACCAACGGATCTCTCCCATGTATATTTATATATTATATAGACCAGGGATTCTTATTTTTTTGTGCTATGGACTTCTATGACACTCTACTAAAGCTTATTGACTTCTTTACTTGAAATACAGTTATCAAAATATTAAAAATACCAACAAATTTGTGATGTATGTGCTTCTTTATTAAGTTAACAATGTCCTGAAATCTATATCAAGGTGTCCACGGACCACGGCTGAAGAACTCTCGATATACACTGATCATTTAAAAATATGGCATAATTTTACAATAGATTCATATATAAACATATAATTGTATTTATTTATTTTAAATTCTATTAGTTGATGATTAAAAAATATAAGTTAAATTGTTTTAAAGACTACGTAGAACATTGAAACTATGGCTTACATTTAAAAACACGTGCAATTAAACCATACTCAAAACATTGATGTTATCTCTATTTTAACCGGAAAAGAAATAGAGTGATAAAGAGCAACTTTTTTTCTTTTTTTTTTTTTTACTTTTTCAAACGATTTCGTGTTAACATAATCTAAAGGACTCATAGAAATCGGCCAGCTGGACCCATTAGCAAGGTTCTATTCTCTATCAACAAAGAACATTACTCCTCCCACTAGACCGGGGTAAAATACAGCTAGCAATAAAGCATTGGTATTTTTTCCCCTTCCTATTTACTATTGGACAACCTTGAGATGTTAAACAACTTCTTTATATCCTTACTAAGATCACTTAAACAAATATTTGCCTTGCCCGCTTTTTTCCTTGCCTAAATCGATTCTCTTTGAGAACTGGAGCTTCTTAAATGGTTCCTCCAGGTTCTTTTCTGGAAGAGTGCTTTTAATAAGTTTTTGGAGAAGAAATGAAAGTTTAAAAAGTGTATTTTATTTTAAATTTGTTCAGGCTATTACCCAAATTATTATAATATTTTTTTAGACCTAATTCTTTGGACCTAAATGTCTAGTGAACGAGTAAAATTTTTATGATGCCGTAAAAATTGTGATAACAATTTTATCAACGCCATAATTCTAAAATGATGATGCCATTATTAATCTTATATGCGAAATTATATCTATTTTTATAGTATTTCGTGCAATTATTTAACAAGATGGTGTCGTTATCACTCATCTAATTTAATATTTCTCTTTTAAAATGTTTCCGGTTATACGAATAAGAAAATTTATTATCCTTGACTTTGACTTTATGTTAAAAACCCATTGAGCCACTGACCTCATAAAGAAATTGTAAGGATGCTCCAAGTTTTCAGTATTTAAATTTAAATATCGTGTATATTCAAGAAAACAAATACAGTATTATATTCACAGGCATAACATTTAAAATGCATATCTACATGCAAATTTCATTTTAAAAAATTATCATATTTTTACTATTTTATGTAACAGAATTTAAGGCTAAAATGTTTCGCGATTTTATTGTATATATCAATGATTTCATATCGAATTGCATTACAAAATTCCTGTTTCTGAAGGTAATAGCTAGCGAGACGTGAAGGTCGAGGTAGTGTCATCTCGTCACAATCATTTATTGGTTTAAAATTGAAGATTTAATCCATGATTTACAACGTGACTTTAACGGGAGGTAATTTTATGAATTATGAATATGACATAATGAAGAATTACTTTTTACGATTAATAAAATAATTATCTTTTATTTTTATTGTTTAATTTTAAAGGTTAATGTCATAAAAATTAGTTGACAATTTGGGTTATGTAAATAGGATTTGAAGTCTTTCATTTTTTAAAATTCTTTTAGTACTAATTTTAGAACAAGTTGTAGAAAATATTGAGAAAGTAACGTTATTTTCTCAGTATTAAGGTATTTAGTTTTAATCAATATGAGTATGAGAGCTTCGTGGAACACAGTTTGAACACCACTGATGTAGACCAATTTGTATTAAACTGAATTATTTTCTTAATAATAATAATAAAATTTTGTTTTTATTTTCTTGGACAAACTCGGGAAATGCTTCCTCACATGAAATAAAAACAAAAGCCATATAAACACAGGTCCGGAAATGAACGGTTTATGAGAAAATGACACTTGAGAATATATACAGATATTAACGCACTTGTAGACAATACACACACTAATAGCATTATTGACAGTCATTTTCATATGAAACTTACAATAGATGTTTGAATTGTACTCTATGTGAGTATTTCCAAGCATTCACCCATCAGATTACTGATGTTGCACTTACTCCTAGGTTCTAGGCTTTGCTCTAATGATTTCAAATGATTGCTGCATTATTAATTAATTGTAGCAAAATAAACAAGCGATTTTAGATGTCCCCATATATAAAAATCTAACAGGTACAGTACAGTACATGTAATAGGACTCGCTCTTCGAATCCATCGATGTGACTAGGAGGTAATCAGTATGTGATGCGATTGATGGCTAATATTCAGAAATGCAGCAGGGGTTCCATCGTGCATAAACCACACGACTGCTCGGATTTCCAGAAGCACTTCAACAGATTACTGTTGGAGATGTGCCCCTGGCATAAAGAGGAAATCTGTGTAGACATCTCTACCAGCGTTACTGAACCGAATATTAAAGAGATCCCAAATTAGAACGTGCAAATCTATATTGATCTTTACACTACTGTTTGTGCCGCCATTAACGCTGCGGATGAACAGTAAACTCTTGGATATTGTATATAGGGGAAAATGTGCAGGATGAGGACGTTAAGGTTTGAAAAGTCATAAGATGGCAACCACTTTAATGAGAACAATAATTTTTTTATTCTCAGCAACTACAACATTTGGTAATACATAATACAAAATTTAATTTTTGAAAAACGTTTTTAAAAAAAGAAATCGTAATATTTTAAAATCATATGTAAACGCACCATTTTGCCCCACCCATGGGGTAAGATGTATATATTCTCAACTGTCATTTTCTGGTAAATACAGTAGATCCCCCTATAACACTGTAGATAATTCCGTGTTATATGAATTCCATGTTGTACGAGTCACTTAGATTTTACAAATACGTGGCCGTTCACAGCCCGGCACACGTATTTGTAAAATCTAAGTGACTCGTACAACATGGAATTCATATAAAACGGAATAATTAACAGTGTTATAGGGGGTCTATTGTAATATTCTCATCTTGCTCCACCCGTGGGGTAAGATGGGAATATTATTTTTATATACAAGAAAAACAAATTAAAATGGTTAAACTGTCTTTTTTTTCAATATTGGCACAAGAACAATGCGCCCATTTAACACAGCGACTACATTTATTATTATTTTCCGAATAAATAAATATAAAAGTCTGAACTTACTCGTATTTACTTTGCCAGACGATACTGTCACTTCGCGCATGCTCGGTTTCGCTATTTTGTAAGCAGACGATATTTTTTTTCGTGGAAAAAATTTTTATTTCGATTGTTATCTCACATTTTATTTCTCGTTAAGATAGTATTTAAATTAAAAAAATGTTTTCACAAATAAAATAAAACGTAAAAACATAAATAATAAAGTAATACAGTATATACTGTATAAATTTATTATAGTTAAATATGATTTAAAAGTGGAATATTTCATTTTCTTTAAAAAGATCATTTTTAAAATTATTATTTTATATATATTCGAAAAAATGATATAGAATTATCAACGACAATAAATTTAAAACTAGTTCGCTCCACTATATTGCAATGCCTCTAGCCAGCGGCAGAATTCGTGGCCAACCTTGGGCAAGATGGTAGGGGCAAGATGGGGTACCCCGTCTTGCCCCAAAGTGCACTTTTCGTACTGACTGCAAATACGGGTCAACTTTATTTCAAAACTAAACAATTTCGGTCTTAAAGGTTACTTCGAATACTATAATATCTTCATCTAAAAGGTAATGTAAAAGTTCGCAATAAGACTTATTTTGTAGAAACTTTGTAGCGAACGTAAAATTAGATGACGTATTGCCGAAACGTGGAAAATCTTGTCTTACTTCCAAACAAAGAGAGAGATTCGGACGTTCTCTCGTCCCGCGATCCCTTTTGAGGTTGACATTTAGTTCCCCAAATAACAGCTAAATGAAAGAGCGTTAACCACGAATAAACAGACGTCCCCTTCTTACCCCATGACCCCATCTTGCACCACTTTCCCGTACACGTGTATAAGTGCGTTTGTCACACACAAATCTCTTTTCGGTACTTATTTGATTTTTCTTACTTTCATTTATTTAGAATGTTAAGGGAGTGGGTCCCTTCCTGATTACAATCTTCATTCAACTGGGTTTGAGACCTGTTACCATTCTGACATATTGATTTTCTCGTAAACCGTTGATTTTCCGACTTGCGTACGTAAAACCTGTTTGATTTCTTTTCGTCTTAGTCGTGAAAAATCTTAACAACGTTTTTCTTGAAAAAAACGTGTTTTTTTAGGTTTTTTTTATTTATTTATTTCGTGTCACGTTTTAAAACATGTGGCAGCACTAACCACATAATCATTCGCTGCTTCTCATTATTTACTATTCAACAAATTAATGGAAAGTTTTAATAAAGAACTAATAACAGAGGTAAGTCTACTATCTATTTAATATTTATATATTAAAAATGAGATTGAAATGATTATAGTTATATAGTAGGCCGTACTTTTTTTTTTTTTAAATCCACAATTGGGTCGTAACTTCTTGCACATAATGGAAAGCTATGCAGAGGACAATCTGCCTTTACAACTCCGATTTCAACAATTTTTCGGTGGATGATCCCTCTCGTATATGTCAGACACCTTCCATCACCCTACTGACTCATTGTGGACCTGGCCAAACCCCCCAAAAAAAGACCCTCTTAGTGCCCACAGGGCGAAAAGAGTAAAAACAGAAAAAATATGTTTTCTTTCGTACGATTTCTTTTTAATTGCTTATCAATTTAAATACTTCAATACTCATTCCTGCTGATTGACTCTATTGCCCCATACATATATAACGACATACTTGCGTAAGTCATATGAAAATTTTTCAGAGTACCCCTTGACATGTGCCCTTTTTCGTCTCTCTTACCCTTTTTCTAATTCCTACGAGAGCTTCAAACAACAGAAAATTCTGACGAGGGTGTAAGGTTACATATCTCAATCACTTTTAAAATTATTACATGTGGAATGTCTTTACTTGATTCCAGGAGAGAGTAAATGCCCCATTTGTCCTCCCCTTTGTATATAATATATATATTTAACAAATAGTATACAGTAGTGCTTCTTAATTAGAAAATCAATATTCATTAATTTTTGTGCTTTCTTTCAGAAGGATCAATTAGAATAATTAAAAAAATTTTAAATCACATTTAATTACTTTCATAATTACTAATTATATATGTAATTAATGTACATAATTAGTAATTACGGATGTAATTAAATATATTTAAAACTCTTTTATTTAATTTTAATTTTAAAATTATCATAATATTTATGACTAATAAAGTCGACAATAAAATCATTCATTATGTCGTAAATGTCTGAATTATTATTATATGAAATAAAAAATTAATAATAATAGACTATAATAATTTAAGGACCAAAATGTTGGGAAATTTGATGTTGAGAATTAGAAAAAGTAGGCAAATTATAGTTTAAATATGTTTTTTTTTCCCAATAATATCCAATAGATTATATTAATATTTGATCGTGAATTAAATTAGTTGATATTAGTTTCAATACGATCTGTTTCATTACAATGTAAATCTACTGGAAATTTGGCAAATAACATTAATTAACTGTGGTTAAACAAAGAACTACTAAGAGTCGAGTTTCTTTCAATCATTTTTTGGCCTGTTTTCTCACACGTTAATGGTATCATTTACATAATAAAGATTAATAATTTATTCAAGTGATGTTAATGACCTCAACAACTTCACTCGTAAGCTGGTTTAACCTGTGGCAATTTAAGTAACCAGAAACGTTTCTCCATCTTCCCCTCCCTTTCTCTCACTGTCATCTATCGTATAAATTACGGCTTTTTAAATTCAGTTTTTATCTCTTGTTCTTCCTTGTAATCATTTTTTTTATCTTAATTTTCCAAGTTTTTTTTAATATTTTGACATATTAATACCGGGATATCTTATATTTTTCTGGCTTTAGTGATTACAGGTATAATATGGTATATGTCATCGAGCAATAGTCTATACAGCATCCTTCAACGACTTTTTAGATGAGATTTTTGCAGTTTATCCCAGACAAAGTATAATGTTGGATAATTTATGTACTCTTTGTAACATTAATTTCTTGTAATAGATAGTATAATAGCTTTTGGCTCTGACAACATTATACTATTACTGCATAAAGATATTATTTATGATAAAAATATTCACTGAACAGGATTCTCAGTAGTTAGCAGCAATATACCAATAGAATATAAATAACTGGTGGATAAACTCAGTTTTCTTTGTATAGGCTATATTGTGGTTAGTATTTTAATTTGCTTTGTAGACTTAAATGGCTTACTTTTGAGTGATATTTAAAATTTTATTTCTATTATGAAAGCAAACTTTATGTTGTTTTGGATCTTCTAGGCCTTTGACTTTATCTTTTACAAAGAAAAGCTAACAATAATCTAGTCAATTAGCAAAATGTTTCTCTTAAACCTACAGTGGTGCTATTATATTGATTCTTAAAAGACATAGTAGAGTCAATAGTAAGTAGGAAAGATGGTTGTTTGCCCTTAGGTGCAACATGTTTAAGTTCGTTCAACTTAGTTCTCAAACAATTTTTAAATGCCATTTACACCGAAGAATTACAATTTAACTTCATATGCTTCTTAATACCCATAAGCTACTCAAGAATTAAATGAGACCTTCTATACATATCCAAAAGGTAACAAAAATGGGAAGTTAACGCTCGATGTAGTCACGATCAGTAAAACTTTAAGGTCTGGACAATGTTGTCTTCTCAGTCACAGCAGGAATTCAAGAATAATTTTGCAAACACTATTATTAAAAGATTCTTAATGTATACACGGAAGGACGGAAGTAAACAGGAAGTTAACTTCTTACTTTTTCTATAGATTATTTTAAATTACTTATTAGTTTCGCATGATATTTATATTAAAAAAATTATATTACCGTTTACCGGATAATTAAAATTACAAACCAATAAGAATTTATATTATATTGATTTACTTTGAAGTGCTGATTTCTATAGAATCTTACGAACACATATAAAGCTAAGCTTATGTGGTTCACTTTCTACTGGGAATTCTCTCACTTATTGAGTAGCATTGGCTACGGCTCGTCAGCCATGCCTACCTGATAGACTATCTTCTCAATTGAGGTTAAAGATCACGTGAATGTAGTTCCAGAAACCTACAGCGCATCAGATTTGAAAGTAATTCGTAACATTAGTGTCCTTCAGAGTGAAATACCATTGAAATTGTCAACAATTTTCTATTGATTTGTGACTATGAATATTGCTTTCTCGTTCAAGAAGACACAAATAGGTCTATAGACCTCGGATACATTTTTATTCAATATATATATATATATATTGAATAAAAATGTATATTTTCTTTACTCGACTATATATATATATAGTCGAGTAAAAAAAATATAAAATTTCTATTGTTCTGCATTATAAAATTTAAAACTTTAATATATATCATGTTATGGAAATTTTATCTCCGCCCATTTCTACTAACAGGAAATGAAAGAAAGTCGTTTTTATTCTTTTAAAACAAATTGTGCTGCTAACCTTCATTCTTTTTATATATTATTTTCAAGACTTCATTATTATTATTATTTTTTCTTATCTTACAGATGAATCATCAGATCTTAAGATATAATGAAGTGAGAAAGAATGCCATCTCATTTTCAATTTTATGAATAAATATTTTACTTTTTATACTAAGGATTTAAAAAAATAAAAAGTATATAATAAGTGCTTTGGATGAAATATTAAAAAAAAAGAAGTTAAATCATTGAAATCATTAGCCTTTATTAAATAATTGGGAAATAATAAGCTAGTTTATTATAAATTAACCAAAAAAAGAAAAAAAAATTGTTGCAATAACTAATTTTAAAAGTTTTAAATTAGGTTTACAAAAAATAAATTAAATAAGCATTACAAAATGATTTTTTTTAATCACTTGTCACATTGTATAACCAGCAATTTATAATAGAATTTGGATTATTTAGAAATGAAATTGTGAATAAAAATGTGAAAATGTTGACAAATTATGGTAATATTAAACTTTTCGAATAGAAAAATACGTTAGATATAGGCCTATATATATATAAATGTGTTTATACAATGTGATTATTAGTAAAAAATAAATGGAATAAAATAAGTACATTTTCTGTTGAAAAATCCTATAATCTACTTACTTCTTTGACACATGTCAAAAAGTAAAAGTGATAATATATCATATACTCAAAAAGTTGGAAATAAATATAATAAAAAGTTATTATTTTACACTTAAAAGTATTTTAAGATTGAATTCTTATATTAAAAATTATGTTTTCTAAGTCAAATTAACTATTAATGCATATATATATATATATATTAATAACTTGTTACATTATTTAAAACTTAATGTATTATCATATAAAATTTTATATAAGTTCAAAGGTTATGAAAGTATTTAAGTTAACAAAATTTCAAATTTGTCGATTTACAATTGGTCTTAATATTAAATGTAATTTGCTTGCTAGCTGGTAGCATTATAATTTTTTTTTTCTATCAAAAGATTATTGTCTTTAGATAGTTATTCTGACAGCTGAATCATTTTCTTCCATCCATATTTCATAAACAATAAATTTTTTTAATGTCTCTACAATAAGGTTAGTGGCACGACAAGACTTTCATCTTCACACCATTGTGTGTGCAAGAGGGTTATTTTTCTCGGCTAAATAACCTTGATTCATTATCATAAAAGGTTCCGCCTTGTTAATTAAGGAGTTAGAAAATGTCTTACTTACTGTAATTGCATAAGATTATCCTGATAAAGTATCACTTTTACATTCTATAGTTTCAACTTAATGCCAAAGCAATTTGACTTAAAAGTTAGCTTATTTATATATTTGTAATACAAAAAAAGAAAACTTTAAAATACTTTCTTGTACTTTTTTTCTATTAGAATTTTACACACTAAAATCATTTGTAACCATTTAGGTAATGACAATTTTTATTAGATCAGTGAACTTATTAATTGATGAAAAATGTGAGATTCCTAAATGCCAGCAATCTAATTAAAATAATGATTAGTGAAAACTGTATTGTATTCAGAAGATTAATTGTTCTAATTCATCTTCCTTAAAAAAATGATAAATTCTTTTAATTATAAGGTGAAGCTCCTTTGATCAAATTATCAAAGCATGAACATGCAGGGTAGTTAATGAATGCAGGAGTTGTTCAACCATTCAAACAATTGAGACTTTTATTCGATACATATTGCATCTTAAATATTAAATATAAAAAAAAAAATTGAAAACATTATAATTGTAGTAGTTTTTATGAGTGTCTTTAATTAGATATTGGAATTAAGAAGAAGATTTTAAAAAATCTCATTGATGATTAGATGAAATAATCAACACCAGTGTGATTCCTAGAAACCTATAGGCATTGATCTGTAATGTGAGAGAGATCCTGATTTGAACTGGATCCATATAGTTTATATTTCCAAATGAAAGAATTCTAAATTGAAGTGTTATACCTCATCAGTCTAGAAGCACCCATAAGGAATAGAAATTGAAATTGGCTGTGTATCTCTTTCACAATGGTGCTTTGCATCAACAAACTAACATTTCGTAATGACATCAAATTGACTCAAAATATACATTACTCTAACAAAAAAGAATTAGCCTTAAATGTCTAAATAGATTCTACTAAATTAAAAAGAAATTATAACAAGTTATAAAGAATTTTTAGACAAATTTACCTGAAGTTCTTTGCTGTATAATGTTAAATAATTTGACTAATCTGTTGCTTCTGTAGAAGCGGAAAAGAAATGAAAAGGAGTTAATGAAATAAAAGTATTCAACTATAAATTCAAAATAATGAAAAATGGCAGAGTAGTATTTAACTATTTAATGATGCGATAAATGAACTGAGCGGAACTGGTATGTGTACAGAAGACCCATTAAAGAACTCATAAGGGTAAATGAAACGAAGGTTGAAGGTCAGATTCGAAGCACGACAAAAGTAGATGAGGAACTACTACTTTCTTTATTAACTTTCCTGTACGTGCAGTTAAAGTATCCGACATTTCTCAACAACTTTTCAGAATAATTAAACAACTTTCATCAAGTCGAAATTGTTAAAGAAGATGGATTTATCAGGAAACAAACGCCCATCTTATCTCATTGCAATATCTGTTAGATAAGGATGTTAAAAATCTTCATTTTTAAATGAATTCGTGTCGTTTTTCATTATCTAATATCCATTTGATCATCATTTTATTCAGAAATAATAAACTTGTTAGTATAGGCTTCATGTCATATCCAAATTTTCTCAACGAAACCTGTCATTATAGCCCGAAGTAATAAATAATTGAACATTTTAATAACTTGAAGAAAAATTCTCGATAAAGTAATAAAAACTATACAATAAAACAGCTGCGGATTCATAATCTCGGATGTTTTGGCGGCATTGTTTAAACGAAATATCGAATGAAAAAAATAAAATAAAATTGCCTGGAAAAAAAAGAATTGGCATTTTTCTTCTCTGAAAAGCATCGAAAGGTGCAATTCAGTTCTTACGTAGCATTTAACTTCATCGCTCCAGAAACGGATGGTTAGTTATTCTTTTTCTCAGATCGTTAATTTCTCTTAAAAAGCACAACTCATTCACGGCTCAGCAAACATCGGACACAAAATTTCGGGTCTCTGACCTATGGGTGGAGGGTGATTCGCGTGCCAAAGTCGTTTCGATTGCATCACGACTTCTCAGTTGTACAGTACGTAATTTTACAAACAATGCATACAATTGTATAATTTAATTAGCATTTTAATCTATGAATGGAGAAGATCGTAATGCTTCTACCTAATGTAATAAAATACTCTTTTTTAAATTAAAACAATATAAATGGGATTAGTTGAGTCCCATTCAATAATTCGTAGAAAGAAAATTTATTAAATTTTTAATTAGGTATAATTATAATTATATATATATTTTTTCTTGTAAATATGCTTTTTAAATAATTATTTTTCATAATATAATTTCTAAAAGTTTCTATTCTTCAAGAGCTTGTAGTCTTTTGTGGAAGATTAAGACCAATAAGTTTACGTAACGAAATTGTTAATCGTAGTTTTAAATGTTTTCCTAATGAAAATTTCAGTGTATTTAAAAAAGGTATTTTTTCTTAAGTGTTCATTTGTCATACAATAGTGGAATGCAAAGAACACCTCGGGCTTTCTCCCTCTCTCTCTCTCTCTCTCCCTTTCTCTCTCATTCATCACTGCAGGAATAGTTTTCCTCTTTCGTTTTTGACCTTAACCTCTTTCTCTTGGACATTGAACCTTTCACGATGCTAATTAATGAAAACGACGTAATATAATTTAGTAATGGAATATAAATGAAGTTACACAAGTTCTTGAGAAAATTTTCGATCCTCCTTCTTCCTACAAAAATGATATTTGCATATGTAATTACACACAATGAATCATTACGGGGCCTCCAAATTAATCTCTTCTCGGATAATTCTGCATAAAAAAAAAGAAGGTTATTCGGAGAAAGTCACAGTTGCTTATTCACGAAGTGTACTTAATCACTAGTCACGAAAAAAAAAAGGTTTAATTTCTGAGAACCAATCGCTTGTTTATGGTTTTTGAAATGACAAAATATTCAGGAAGCAACACGTTGGTATTTATTATAAAAAGTATAATTTTTATTACATAATTTTCAAGTTCAATATTCTAGTTTCCATTTATGAGAATTTCCGCATTCGATAAAGATTAGAATTAAGCTTTATGGCAAGTCGATGAGAGTATATATACCTTCATAACCACGAGTTTATAGACACATCGACCCTATAATCTCATAATAATGTGTGGGGATAAAACAAGTCTTCTCAGCTGACTATGAATCACATAGAGTCCTGTTTGGAGACGTTCGAATTTATTATAAAAAAAAAGTAATGCTTAAAAATACAATTAGTATTACTTTATGTACATAATTATGATCGGAATGAAAATAATACAATAAGTTGACTGACCCCTCCGTATAAGGAGCCTCTCGAAATTATTTTACCCTGTAATTTTCTGGACTTAGATTTTTCTTCTTCTTCTTCTTCTTCTTCTTCGGCATCTCCGAAAAGATAATTTCATTAAAAATGTTTTCTTTCATAAGAGCGAAAGTAATTTTCGATGAATACTTTTAGATTTCAACGCTGTGAAACTCACTAATAAAGCATTTGTATAATGCTTTTTGGTGATTTATCACTGAATATAACCTCTTTATATAGGCCTAATTTAAAGTATTTTTTATACTCCATTGGAAATTTAAGCTGTAGTCCTATTAATAAAACTGATTTTGATAATATTAACATATATAAAACATTGTATTAAAAATAAATATCCACATGAAAAATACAAAGAATTAAACACGATATAAAATAATTAATGCCTACTTGTTTCTCGAATTGTTTGAATGAGGGATTCTTACTTGCAGTGTATTATTTAAAATTTTAAAAAAAGTAAAACACACAATTCCTAGACAGGATTTAAACTGGTTTCCTTCTAAATTAAAATTGTACTCCATTAGATCATCGAATGTAGCACTTGAGTCATCAGGAGTTATTAGGCAATGCAAAATTCAGGTGCTTTTCATAAAACAAACTTTCTCCTATTCCTATGGTGTGGTTGACCTTTAAAGCTTACCACACCTTCTGTCACGTGATGATACCGCTTACTCTCGCTCCCTTGAAGTTCAGGGTTAAGCGGTGCATGAAGTGGGACAGAGAGTAGAAGAGATAACTCGTCTGACGACTGCGAGTAAAAGCGTTCAGGGGATTGAAATCAGTAGACATGTGTTCAACACATACTTAGGAGGCTCTTTTCCGGCTACATTTTATTTTATTGTACATATATATTAAGTTAGAGATGGATGAGGTCCTAGTGAGGATCGCAATCATTTTATCTTTATTCCTATCGGGAATTAATTGTCAAGGTAGGTATATTTTGAATAAAAAAAAATGTTATATTACGGTAACTTTAGGCATGATTAACTGTCCAAAACATTAACTCAAAGTTTATATCTTTGATTTCTTTATTATATTTTACTTTATATACAATGATATTGAATATCTACAACTTTCTATAGTTTAATATTTGTATGCATTATTTTTCAATTTATTGCAATAACTTATATAAATTTGTGTTTTCTACCAAATATTTTATTATATACAATTAAATTCTAATCCAATAATTCAAAAAAAGAAAAATATACATTATTATTATTATTATTATTATTATTATATATAATAGAATTATATATAAAATTAAAATAGAGTTATATCTTAAAAACTTGTGTATATATATATATATAATAATTAATGCTAAATCTATTGCATCTTCTATAATATTCTTTTATTATTTTAATATTCAAATCACGTTGACTAATTTGTATTTTTTTTTCCTTCTATGATATGATTCGATTAATTACACGAAATTAATTGGGCATGATAGCTTCTAACAACCGTGATATTTAAGCTGCGATGCTATTAATTATTTTCACGAATGCATATTTTAGGTTGTTGTACCAATTGATTCTTGTTATTTATCATTGTAAAAGAAAAAAAAAACGTATAATTAATTTTATATTTATCATGCATACAAATTACATATTAAAAATCGGAATCAATTTCATCTTAAAACATTAATCCTATAACAATTTAATTGTTATTACGCACCAATCTACCTATTATCTGAATATTAATGACAGATAGAACACGTGAAGAGTCATTGATACTGTATATTAATGATTGAATTTATCAATCATCAATTGTTATTGATTAATTACAATATTTGACTTAGATAAGTTTTTCATTTTTTATTTCAATGTCGGGTTCATGAAGTGTATTGTGAACCACTGCACTAGATTAACAATTTAAAGAATTTAATTAAATTATAAAAAGTAAAATGGAAATTTATTTATTTTTTATATTTTTTATGACGTCTTATAGCGTTATATAACGATTATTTTTAGTATAAGTCATGAAATGCTGGAAGTGAGTGAAGCAGAAAAGCAAACTTCATTCATCTGTGGATAAGTAACGGCTCGTTTTAAGTCTATAAATTAAATAAATTATCTTTTTAAGAATTATCGTATTGTATAAAGTTAATAAGAAGAAGTTTTTTTTGAAATATTTTTTTGTAATTTATATCCTTAATAAGCAAACAAACATAAAAAGCAGTCATGCTTATACGCTCAAATGGCGACTTAAGTATCTGTACCAGTAGTGAAAACTGAAGAATGCATTATTCTTCGTAATTCATACTTATTAAAAGGCAGTTCGTCATCACCTAAGTATTTCGCCCACCCATACGTATTGCCTTTAGGTTATGGTGGGTGTCACGTGGTTGCAGGGTCAGTGCACCATTTAACACTCCACCCCGAGGTTGTCGTAGGACTGTGAACCGAAACAGTAAAAATTATATCAAGGTTATAAGGAAAGATACTTTCAGAATGTTTACATAATTAAACCGGAAGATAATCGATTTTAGGAAGTGTTACTTCGAAAAAGAATGATCTGTTTTTCTATATCTTTGTGTCACTATTGTTAGTTAAGTAAGAAATCAATACTTTCTCTACAGGTCAGTCGGTGGCTAAGACTTCATCGAAGCATAACGATTCGTGTCTTAACAATGGGAGAAGTTCAATGTTCTACAATTACAGGTTGAATGATATAGTGAAATTATTTTATAACAATACGCACAGATCCTCTGTGAAATCAAAATCATGTGGAAAGTTGAGGTCACACACTTTCTATCGGTAACGAGCTTGTATCAACCAGTTTCTTCTTCAAATAAATGAAGTTTCCTATCTCTCTTGATAATGAAAAGATACCTGGATTGAAAGAATTCACTAGCATTTGTAGAGCATATATATAATATATTATTTCATTTGCGAGATAATCTGTTTACTTGCTTAAATGTGTGGAATCTAATTGATGATTGTAATAGCAAAACAATATATTTTTCATATTGAACTGAATTTAAGTTGGAATATAAAATATATAAACTTGAACTCTGAGTTACAGGATTCAATTTCTTCGACTTTTATCTACATATTTTCATTTAATTTCGCATTGTAAAAGAAGAAATGTGAAGAGAAAACAGTATTTTCAATCAATCTGTTCTAAAACTAGACAAGTTTAACGAACTTTTGGCAATCGTTGGTGCATTCACCACTTCCGCACCCAGCTGCCACTCATGAAGAAAAAAACAAGGTGGATCAACACATATTTCTGTTAGACCCATTATGGTGATGTTTTTGGAAATACCAAGCAATATTTTCTGTTATTTCTCTGACGTGATTGAGATTCGCTTGGTTAGTCAACTTCCTTAACTAAAAGATAGATTTAATTGAGCTCGGAGAAAGTTATGGCTCAGATAATTCGAATTTCACAAATAATAGTATTTTTGTCTCTTCCTGTCTAGCAACTTTCAAAAATTTCCAGTTATCATTTCATAACTTCATTTTTATCCTCATTGCACCAAACGGTTTGGGAACGAAGAGAGGAAATTTAGGTTGAAGCTTCCTTTTTGATATTACTTCCGAATGCTGTTATTTTTTACACCTCCCACCCTTCATGAAAAAAAAAAATTGTTGGAAATACATACGAATGCATTTCCTATGGATTTATATCCTCTCTATAATTTCGTACGACACATTCTTGTTTTGGTTGAAAGGTTGAAAGGTCTTTTTCTGTAATCTTCAATCCGCAAACTTTAATCAGACATGTTTAGGTAAGCACGCAATATCGTCATTCTGTCAATATAATTATTGTTATTTATTTTATACAAGTTTTTCTTATATTTTTTCGACAGTTGTGAAGGAAATTGTTACAGGATCTAGTTCGCAAGTTGAATGATTTCATATCCGGTATTTTCTCTTTACTATTTTTTTGTTTTTGAATGAAAAACAATCAAATATACTTTTCTTACGTATTCCACACAGTATTGATTGTGATGTATAAAATAGACTGTTTTTATGCAAGATTGCTCCACAGAACCATATTTAGATGCCGTTTCAACATCAACTCAACAGGAGTCTATGTATATATAGCTCAGTCGGGACATCGAATGATTCAAACAGGTTCTAAAACACTCCCATATGGGGAAGTGGAAGCATCAAACAATATTACCGGCGGGCGATACAACGAACCCTTGGATGGCGCCAATAGAAAAAGAAAAACCGGGTTTCTTCCATGTCAAAATATTTATAACACTCGCATTCACATTTTGTTTTAAGACAAGGTCGCATGTTGGCCTTTATGTCTTCTTAAAACTTGTTCATCATGCTTCGGTTAAAAAAAGAAAGAAAATATAATCAACATCGTGGTTAATAATAAATAGTTGAGCCATTAGTAAATAACCAAAGAAAAATCAGATTTTTATAGTGATAAGGAAGTATCAAACTGTAGATTTTACTGTATTCCACGCCTTGTTAGCAATTTCTATCCATTACCACTCCCTTTTATCTCAATAAAGATACATTCTCTACTCTCACGCCCTTTCAATGATATAGGAATTTTAGGAGAGTCTCGTTGAGGAAACTAACTTATGTCATTTAATGGTGTTTATTGAAACTCCTCACGTTTTGACTTGTTACTTACTTATTATAATTTCAATTTACGTAGATTTACTTTACAAACGATTTAATACGTACTACTTTAACCTTTACGAATAGAATCGTTTAACTCTTACAAGGATTTATTTCTGTCTTAAACTAAATATGGGTATACAGAGAAAGAGAAGAATGCATTTTAATAAAAATTAAAAGAAATATAATTGTATATCTTTACTAAATATTTGTAATGAAAAAAAAAAATCCTTTATGATAAGACCATCTGTTGGAGTACAATAACCTTTAAGTAAGGTAAAATGTTTTATTAATGTAATTTCTTCGTGACAGATTCTCCAATTATTTATTAGCATAAAGATAAAATTATGTTCGCTTCTTTACACAATTAATAAGAGACTAAAGATAGTTTTTAAAGAAAATTATCAAAAACAAGCTTTGTTTTGCATTTAAAAAGAGGAAAAAAGGTCCCATTCTACAACAATTCAGTACTGTTTTAAGTTTCCATTATGGCATTAAATATGCATGAATTAGAATAAATTTTTATTATTAATAAACAAGTCTTTATATGCAAATTATAAAAATTTTTTTTTTTTTTTTTTTTTAAAGTCTTCGTTTTTTTTTCCAGCTTGCAGCAAGGGATACATAACGTTTGAACTAATTACAGGTTACGTATATACGGCACCGTCTGACACTCTTGAATTATTACCAGGAACTCTTCAGTTAACCGAATGTTTAAGTCAGTGTCGAAAAAATACCAGTTGTCAATCAGTAAATTTCGAAACTGGTCTTTGCGTATTGTTCAGTTCGAGTGCCGTACAACACCCATCTGCTCTTACTGCTTCTCAGTTTCCAGTTTTTACCGTTTATGCACATAAAATTTGTTTGTTCGGTAAGTTATTATTATATTTTAATAATATATTTTATTACAAGAATACTTTATGAACATTTGTTATACTCGAACTTCCAATAACGGCCATTTTTTTCAGGATCGTTTCCTTTTGAAATTTTTAATACAGGAATTTAATTTTAAAATATTTAAATGTTTTAAATTAATTTAAAACACATTTAACGTTATATTTTCAACAATATTTATAATAATATATTAGTATTTTTCATTTCATCGTGCTGCCATCTGTCGTTATATTAATAAACTTTTAATGGATTTAGATACTGTATTTACCAAAATGAAAAATTAAAATTTCCATAAATAACATTTATTATATAATATTATCATTAAAATAGATTTAGCTAAATTACGAAGTAAATAATACGAATTAAGAACCTTTTATTGTTGATTTAATTAAAATTTTATATAAAGCAACGATGAAATAAAATAATTTATATTTTTATAATTATATTTATGTGTCAAAGATTCGGTTTAATGAGCATCTCCGGTTGATCCAAGTTAGCTTACCTCCTTCTATAATATATCAAAGACAAACCTGTTTAGGTTAAACCGGAGAAAATCCAGATTTAACGCATGTTTCGGTGTTAACTACTAAGACCTAAAACACAGTTCGACCACACACGCTCTTCAAATCAAATTAATAAGATCGAAACATAAAAAAGACAGTTCTTATCTTCAGAACAGACTTCGATTTTTATCTCTAAGTATTCCCAAAGTCAGTAAATAATTAATCTCGTCATTCGTTATCGATCAAGTCTTCAACTATAAGATCTTCATTGTTAATATCATTCTCACGATCTTTTAAGAAGATTTTCTCACGTAAATTTAGGGATTAAGACATTAGTTTTCTTCTATCAGATGAAAAATTTATTCATTTTTCATGTTTATCCCCAATATTCGTATCGATAATCCAATGTTAGATCGAAGGTATAAGTAATTATTTTAAGATCGAGTTTAAAATTGCCGACACAAGAAAATTGCTGGAAGGTAAAACGAACAGTTTCTGAACTCGAAATGATCAAAAAAGGTTATTCATACGATGCCCTTGGCCTTCCTAACCCAGTCCAACTAAAGACTATCAAACCAGTCATCTCAATTTTCTCTCGTTAGACATCACGTTGTGTGATGGAACATCTAGGTCATTGTAAATTGTACCTGTCACGTACAAATGCTACGGGAGATATTTTGAATCTCTTGTAATTCACAGTGCAACTCTTTAGTTCGGTGGTATGGCCTCGAGCACAAATGTCTAATCATCATCTTTGTCATTGTTTCGTGGATTCTTCTTTGTTCTTTCACCTTTTTTTAATTGATGTTTTCTAAGAAACTATTTACAATCCTCAAACATTTATTTTTACGTAAACGATTATCAAATATGAACAGATTTTACTATCTATGTTTGATAATCAAGTATGTATAATGGACATTATTTTCGAAAGAAATCATAAATTTATCTCATTGGCACGTATGTAATGTATATACATAGTTATTATCTATATATTCTATATATTAATTAAAAGAAGATTTCTGTTTGTCCGACTTAGTTTGAATAAACGGCTGGGGCTAAAAATACGGTTCGGATATCAAATTAAAGTTCTTAACCTCTAGATGATGCCGCCGAAGAGAGATTTGAGAAAGGTTCAATGGTTTACGCGTGGCGAAGTAAAAAAGGTACAATGTTAAGTCTATGGAACAAATGTGTCGGGGTCCATTCCCCTGTTAACTTTAGCCCAAGCAATTTTTTTTTGTGTTTTGCAGTTTCATTATTGTAAATACTGAGGCCAATAAATGTACATCTTAGTTACAAAGATTATTGTTTTCATTAAGTCAACTTTACCAATTTCCAAATTCACCTCGAAAGACCTAGCAACACCGGGCACATGCCGCTGGTAATTATTAATTTTAATAAATTATTTCTCATAGGTTGATCGTTTGAGATTATCAGGTATAAATATTTATCTAATTAATAATAAACATTATTAAACCGGAGAAAATCCAGATTTAACTATTATATTATTAAATCCAGATTTAATAATATAATATTTTTCGAAATACTACAAAATAATGCTTCATACATGTTTAATCAAAAACGAATTTTTACTGAAGAATATGTAATCCATCTCTGATAAAAATCTACGGTATATACAATGAATCTTACTAGAATAAATTTTTATTTACATATAATCTATCTAGTAAATGTACAACAGATTATGGTAATATTTTGATAAGAGTATCTAAGGGGAAAGGCCGAGAAGTGAAAATTATATAGTAGATAATGAAAAAGATATCAGCGTACCTACGAGTGAATAAAAAAGAAACACACAGTATCCTTGTGAAATTCTTTACTTTATTGTTTTAAAGAAGAAATGCATTTTGAAATTTAACAAAAAATTCTCACGTAATTCACGATACTAAATGTCTTTATTCAAGAAATAAATAAAAAGGACATTTTGCTTAAGCGTTGAAAGACAATCAAATTCGAACGTTTGTTTGTGTTTGAATGATTTAAATTATTTACGGTGTAAATAAAACGAAATATTTGTAATATTATTTCCCTTTTTTCTTACAATATTTTAAAGGATATATTTTTTTGCAGATCGCTTAAGTGTTGCGTTGTCTTATCCTACACTTCTTTCATCTTGATTTGTAATTCCTCTCTGAGACTAAGATGGCTGAAGCTGTGGTTCTTCTTCGGCATTGTACAGTACATCTTATTCGTTTTCTACAATGCATTTATTTGAATTTCTTTCCATTTTACCAATATGTACTAAAATTTTGTTTTTGTTTTTGGTTTTTCTCATGGTAAGATATATATTTTAATACTTCTGACCTCTATCTATTTTCACCTCTGTCCTTATCATTACAACTTAATTTGTACAATATTTAAGGTTGCAATAATGGTAACTTGTAAGGTAACTTAAAAGGATGATTTTTGTATAATTTCAATAACTTATATGTTCTGCTATCAGCAAAGAGCGTGGGGATGGTCAGAAACACAACTATCTGGTATTAAGTCAGTTGATGGGAAACTTAATTTTTATGTTGAATAACCACTATTACTCATAGAATTCTGAATAATTTCTATTCATTTATTGCGGTCGCGGAAGAAGAATATGTCTTTACATGAGACACAAATGCTGCATCAATAAAGTTGCTAAGTTATTAGGATCTTTCAAAGTAAAGAATGATGGTAAGTTATTTTTATGATATACACTAAATTGAAGTAAGTAATGATCAGAGGAAGAGGCAGGCGAAATAAGCGGAAAATTTTGACAAAATCTACGGGCTAAGTTAGCCAATAATTGCAGAAATTTCGTACAAAATAAACTCGTAAAACAGAATTATTTCGCATGGGTTAGAGATAGACACTGGTCTTTTATTGTCTATTTTCTATTGTAATCAATGACTGCGTTCAGAAGACTCAATGATTTTAACAGGGCGACGATATAGTAGCGATAATATTACATAATGGCAACGAATCCGATGAACAATAAATTACGCGTTAATGCGAGAGGATCATGGCGCTTACAAGACCTGTTAGTTTCCAAAAACATTCCACAAAGTAAATTATACTGTATTCACTTTAAAGTTATGTTTTGCATATACTATATCTGTTTTAGTCGATAATAACTGTTTTTGAATGGATTAATACTGTAATGTATGCTTTCATATCCGTACATAATATATACGTCGCATGTTATGCATCTTTAATCAGTTATAATTACCCGAAAGTAGCGTAAATGAAATTCGAAAATATCAAATACGTAAAATTTGAGTTCTGTGGTTTTAAAATTCCCATGTTCTTTTGTTTAAGGTCTTAGAAAAACCTGAAATTCCATGCATTGCTATCATAAACAAGTAAACACCATCGGTGGAAGGAAAGTTCTCCACGTAATTCGCCCCTCTCTCTGGTTATGATATTTATACGTTATAAATACAGCAATTTAAATAAATGAAAATATAATACCGAATTTTTTTTTATTTATTTATAACTTTCCTCATTTCAGGGTCCTCTTAGTCCTGGAGTGCCTGTGCGCTCGTTGCACCTGCCTCTAAGTTCGCTTATATACTATCGAAAGACAGGTGCTTTTCGATAGTATATAAGCGAAATTACTTTTATGTCTCGAATAAAAGTATTTAGTAACGTGGATTATGTGAAAGTATTCTTCCTTTCTTTCGGTTAAACTTCTAGATAAAAAAGAAAGTTAATTTAGCACACGCATTTTATAATTTAATCTACTCCAGGATGATAAAAGAATATAAATCATTGAGCTACAGTGAAACATTCGATACATGCTAAATAAGTAAGGTAGATTCCAATCTCCTTGTAATCTGTGGAATGAAGCAGGTGTTTTCTTTTTTTTATAATGTTATTTTGATATACAATAAATATTTTTAAACAAGGTGTTAAAATAATTTTTTATGTGAGAAGTTCAAGAAACCAATAAACTCTTGTAGTTAAATACAAAAAAAAAAGAAAAAGGAAAAGTATTGTTAATGAATTAGATATTTGGTTCAAAAACTTTTAAATTTTCTTCTAGTAGTCTACATATGTGTAAATTGTATTGGACACACCTTTACATTGTTCGCAAACTACCTAGCTTTTACTACTCTTTTTTAAGTCAGGAAACCCACTTAATTGGTACCTTTTTTTCCATCTTTTTTAAAACCAAGCAACTAAAAACAGTGTAAAAATAATTATACCTTGTAAAAACGTTTTCTTATTTATTTTATCTTTATTGTAGAAGCTACAAACAATTTAAAAAATTTATTATTATTATTATTTTAATGCATATTTTTCAACATGATTATCTTTTACATTATTTTTAAAATTAAGAACATTTTTTTTATCATTATTATTTTATTCAACGAGCCGCAGCATTTCGAGTTAAGACTGGTTTCCGATCCCTGTTCTAATTAAACGATTTTTTTTTTGATAAAAATATAATATTAAATTATATAAATACAAATGAAAAAGAACTTCTTATAATATAAACGTTAATGCATATAATACAATTCCCGTAGGTAATTTTCTTCATTAAGAAGAAGTGTGTAACCAGAAGCAGGATTTCCTGGATTAAATACGACGTAATAATAGCTTGTATTATTATTATTATTATTACTTGGTATATTTAAAACTGTGTTTTGTTTCCATGGCTAACCTTTAATTGTTTTGTTAGATTTTTAACTTAACTACAAGCGGCCGCAAATACAATATAACTGTAATTATTTCAATTCCGATCACAAATTACTTTTCTTATAATAGTTGCGGATTGTGTTTTTTTTTTTCCTTTATAAATTCTATACAATAGCCATTTAGTTAATGATCTGAGCCGTTAAGCTAACAGATATAATGATACTGTACTTACAATTATATTTTACTATACAGTATTCTTTATTGAGATGACTGAGTTTGCCATTAATAGTAAATATTTATCACAGTTAAAATATTTCTACAGAATATTATCAGTTATAATTATAAAACTCGTGGATTTATAATGATTTCTGCTTAAATGCATGAATCTATTCATCCGTTTAATATTATAATAAGATAACAAATTATTCAATTATCCTTCGAAGTGTTTTTCAATCTTTTCTATATATGTAAATCTATTTTCTTTTACGTTCCGGATCTAGTTATGTATTTTAAAACTCATTATTAATCTCACTGACTGTAGATATTAACATCATTTTTGTGTTAGAACCGGATCTAAAAAGAAAGGGGGGGGGGCAAAAGAAAAAAAAATGTAGAAGATAAATGAAAAAAGAAAAAACTCTTGATGATAAAATTATTGTTATTTCTATGATAATATTATCAATTACTAAACGAACATTATGTTATTAACATGGGGGCATTAATTATTTTTTGAAAATTTTTGATATTGGAGGTTTGACTTCTTGTCTTTTGCATCCGGTCGAATTTGATAACCATGATTACTGCATTCTTATTATTATTAACTATGGTGTTTTTATTGTAAAACGTGGACATAATCACATTTAACATTAGATCAAATGTAATTGATATTAAGAGGAAAAGTTACTATAGAATGACAACCAGAACAATAATAGTTCTTTTTTTTTTTTCTTGTGGATCAAATTCAGAAGCATGCTATCCAAATTACAATTCTCAAAATGACATACAAAAGAGAAAAAGAATAAATAGAAAAATTGATTTAATTTCTCACGTTTTTTTTATAGAAGAAATAGCGAAGTTGCGGCCGAAGTTTTCATCTGTAAAACGTGAACGTCGAACGTCGAGCGCCGTTTACAAGATAGCGGCGCTTGACGTTTGACGTTCACGTTTTACAGATGAAAACTTCGGCCGCAAATCTCTCTAATATTTATTAAAATTTTGTAAATCTTTACGAACTTTTCATCGTACTCATATTAATTACAAGATTGGAAATAGTGAAGGTTTTCTCGACATTAAATAAGTCATTTCATTATTTAAGAAATGTTAACGTGTGATATTTCGTATTTAATGTATATTTTCCGTGCAAACGAAACACAATTTTTCTCAATTTTTAGATACCATAAATGGAAAATTCAGTATTAATGAGTTATCAGATAATGTTTTTCTTTTTCCTTCGGCTGTTCCTGTTTATCAGTGCCAGTGAACTTTTCCTTCGATCAGATATGTATCTATTAAGTTCTTATCGAGATGAAGATTATTTTGTATTCCACGCTAGCCACAAGTTAGATAAGCGATTTGTTTTTATACGAAGCAGCTTGTGAACCATCTGTCGTGTAATAACCATTCAAATTATCTATATTTTATTCGTAATATATGTAAAAGAATTAATTATTTATCAAATATGCTTCTTTAAAAGTGAGAAAAAAAATCTTTTTAGTAAAGTGTGATATAGATTTTACCCTCGATATAGTAATTAAGTGATAATTTTTATCGAAAATATGTTTATTTTCAATTAAAGCATCATTCCATGAGAATTATGTAGGCTTAATTGATGTATCTGGAAAATAATCGTTGTCATCTTACAAAATAATCCTGTTTTTTTAACACTTTAAGAATTAGATTTAATAAATAATTAAATTAAGCTTATTAGGAGCAAAAAAATATTTTACAAACAGCAATTTTTTAATTAGTTACAACCACTTCTCTGGTGTCAGGCGTGGGAATTAATGGGAGTATAAATGTTACCCAGTTTTTCTTTTGTTCTAGTTAGCATTGTGGGGGGGGGGGAGCGTGTCACTGACCCGGTGCTGGACATCACGCGATGTCACGTTATAAAAGCATCACTCTGGTGTGTGAACTCTAGGAATTTCGAAACCATTATCTTGGATAGTTATTTGTGATTCTGTCTTGATTGCCACAATCTTGTACGTATTAACGAAAAAGGATATATACGTACGGTAAATAATCGGCCATGATAATCACGGGCCACCATTTTTATCAAAAATGGCTACTTATTTTGCGGAGATGTTCTTGCTTAAATTACCAATGGTGCATAGTTAACAGGGATTTTTACTTCCAAGTGAAGTAACTTTGATTATCTACAAGCTATTGCCAAGTGGCTTAGCTACACGTAGCATGTTCCCTCCCAGAAATATCATTATATTGGCCACCCTATATTTACGCGAGAGAGGGCAATGCTGTAATTTTCCGGCATATAACATATATTTTTGTAGAACCGAACGAAACGACTATTTCAAAAATATCTAGGAACAATAATTTTTTTATTTTCCAATTTTTAGCTTGAACTAATCTTTTTTTAATGTATTTTTTTTTTTTCAGGTAGCCAAACTTGTAAAAGGGACTGGATGTTCGAGCGTGTAACTGGCTATCAACTTATTGAAAAACCTCGGAAAAAAGTTCGCTTGGGTTCTTTAGAAGCTTGCATGGAAGTTTGTTTAGCTGAAAGAGAATTTTTGTGCAGATCCGCAAATTATGATACTCTAACGGGTGACTGTTATACCAGCGATGTCGATCGCCATACAGTAACTGGACCGGGTCATTTCGCAGCTACCGTTCCCACTATGGAATATATCGAAAGTAATTGTGTCGATGGTAAATATATTTTATTAATAAAAAAAAAACAATTCAATATTTTATCAAAAATAATACCGTTTATTAATAAAAAAAAAAAAACACAGATTTCTACGTTGAACCATCCTAGACAGTGCACGAATTTTTAAAGATGAAGAAGAAAGAAATAATAATAAAATTCTATATTGAATACATCGGTTGGCTAGTTCCTAGGCATTTTTCTATTCATCGTTACATTTTTATTATATCTTTCGCTACACCTTACTGAAAATTAATTTAAATTTTTAAATGAAATGCCGACTTTGTAAAGAAAGTACCAATTGAAATGGATTCGTCTTGTTCTGGTAGATTCTCCAGAGAGAATTTTGATGAGGTCATCACGTTGTTTTGTACGACAATAACCTCTATTTTATGAAAATTGCATACAGACCTAACTTTTTTTTTTTTAAGACAGTAATTTATTTGATAGACGTACGGGATTAATAATTACTTGTGAATTATAACCACCCATGTAGCTTCCAATTTCATTACTTCTATAACCAGTCTATTCTCCGAACTTTACGTAGATTATATATGTATATAGGCCTATAATTAGAGAAATTTATAATTTAATCTAAACCCATTTCTATTAATATTTTAAAATTAATATTATTTGTAATAAAATTATTATTTGCTATTATTAATATGTAGAAATTCCTGATGAAATTTAAATCAACCAACCGTAAATGCAACACCGGAAAGTAAAGATTTGACAATTGTCTGAATCGGTTTTTTAAGTCGTAAAGAGAATGAAAATAAGGGTCATTGGGGACTTTTCGTTCTCAATGACCTTGACCCCATGACCGTGACCGGATCATTCTTCTTTGAACAATACGTGAACGTAACGAATCGATCTTTCGTGTAGTTTCTTTGTTTTTCTTATTTAAAAAGCATTTCGTGACGTTATTTTTTTTTCCTTCTGTGACCGTCTTTGAGAAGTTAAAAGTTACGAAATTTGTGGACAATTTTCTAAACTTATTTGAATGCCAATAAATAATATAAATAAGGATTTAAAAAAATGAAATATATCTCAATCAAAAACGTAGTATTAAATCCGTAGGTAAATGTTGATTATAGAGATAACGTCACGAATTCCGTCACGTTACATCAAGTCAAAGTTCTGGATGAATTCTGAAGGATAACGAAACCCAGAATTATAATGGGATTATTATGCGTTATTACTTGATAATCTCGTTTGAGCAATTCGTTGCAGTTACGTGCCAAGCTAATAGGATTTTCTTACCATCATTTAATGTGTCTTATCCTCCATCTCACCTCTAACACTTTATTATCTATCTGAAGTCTCTAGGGAAAATATTTTTGTAAAGTTTTCATTTTACTTTCAGTTTTACTTATAGTTTTTTAACTAGTTCAACCTGTTGCTCGTTTAGTTTGGTTTTTAAAACGTAGTCAAATAACTGATGTTTTTGATAAAAATTATTTACATAACTAAAGATATTCTTTAAGAATATTATAGCTATAATTTTCTTTTCTTTTTTTATAGATCCTATCAGACTATGCGAGTTTCGTAAAATCCCTGGTAAAATACTGAAAACTGTGGATGCCGTCTATCAAGATGTCAAGACTTTAGAGGAATGCAGACGAAGGTGCTTGACTGTCAATCATCGCTGTCATTCATTTGATTTCGGCGATCCTGCCAACAGTGTCTGTCGCATCAGTCATCATGCATCAGCCACTCTTTCTCACATACACGACCCTTATCTAGAAATTCCTGGAGCTTCTACATTTGAATTGACCTCTTGTTACAATGGTGAGGATTGTCGGCGTGCATAATACTTAATTAGATATTAAATACAGTCAAAATATTAAAAAAAAAAAGTTAATTTAAGCAAATATTTTTCTTCTGATGTTAATAGAAATTGAAAAAAAAAATTCGAGTTATTCTTATAAATTATTCTACGAATTTTAACTGAAAAAAAAACTAATAGTAAAAAAGATTTCCGTTTTGATTATCTACTACTGGATGGAAGCCAGCTAGAAAACAAAGAGCCCCATTCCCACCCTTTAATTAAGTCTAATTTTTGCGCGAACTTCAAAGAGTAGCCAAGTATCGTGTCACTCCACTCATTCACACGTTTTCTCTCATTGATCTTGTTATGTCTCGTTTCAGTGACCATCCACTGTAAAGCTAAAGAAATGGTGGCCACGGTCCAGACTAGCAAACTATTCAATGGAAAAGTTTACGTAAAAAGTCGACCGAATTCTTGCGTCACGGACGTCATTAACAGTTTGAATTTCGAAATTAAAATGTCTTATCATGATTTAAATTGTGATGTTAAGCAGAAGGTAATTATTATTATTATTTTTAAATTTATTGATTAGGCTATATCAAATTTGAAAAATCTATGTAACAGCTTAATAATATTAGAAGTTTGCAAATTAATTTTCTTCTAAATATTCTAAACAGAATTTTAGAATATAAATAATTAGTACTGTTATATTATTTGCTTATTTGCATAATAGAAATAATGCCAAAAGGAAAGGAAAAAAACCTCTCTCAATTTTAACAATTTCAACTAAGATTTTCTAATAATTATATGTGTTTTATAGAGAAGAGTCAATAAAATTATGTATTAAAAGATATTAATAATTCTTCTTTAAACATAAAACATAATTTACATAGGCAGAAAACTTACAATTATAATAAATTAGCTTATTATACTGTATTTATAATTATATTGTAAATGTAAGTTTTATGTCTATGTAAATTGTCTATTTATGTGAAAAAAAAATTATAATATTGTGTAGAATTTTCCTTATTCGTTTTTGTGACGTTTTGACAACAAGATATGAAGATTTCTTAAAACCAAATGCAAATTTACATATGGACGTCTGAATTGGTTGTTGATTTTCTTTTGTTAACGATAGGAATGCTGCCACTCATGAAGAAAA
>NW_019384743.1:408383-452985 GCF_000671375.1 Centruroides sculpturatus | reverse complement strand
TTTTTTTGTTGTTGTTGTATGCAGTTTCCAGCAAACTTTAATTAATTTTTTTCTATTTGTGAAAATTTCTACGTTATTTAAAGGTAATTTTTATTATAGGCCTATAGACCTAACACAGCATTATTAATATGATTTTGGAGGTTACATTACTTTAAAAAATGGAAAATAATTATATCATTTGATTTCAAGATATTTTGTATACCTTAAAAATAATTAATTCTATCCCGGGATTTCCCGGGATCCCGGGAAACAGTTCACTTTTATCCCGGGATCCCGGGACAAGCAAAAGACCGGGAAATGAGAAACCCTAGTGTGGATGTTAGACTGTGTGTGGGGCAAGATTTTGTTAACCCTGTTTGAAGCCTAATAATTTCTGTGGTCAAAGTGGTCAGAATCGGAGTCAGATGGTTTAACACAGGAGTTAGTTATTAAGCGTCAAAGTGGTTGAACTAAATCGTGTCCCCATATACATTCTAACATCTTAACGGGTTTTACTGTACTATTATAAAGTTGCAAAAGAGTTTACTTTGAGTTTACTCGCTAATAACGAGTAAAATATTCATTAAGAGATATGACACATGACCACATTTAAGTCTTCACCCTGTCGAACTTTAATTAAGAACCAAAATTTAATTGTATTAATGCCCCTTTATACGCAAGCTACAGTGCCACATTTCGTTTCTTAAAACTTTACCCATTCTGAGATATTGTTTAATATTAGTGATGTAACGAATGTTCGGTTACTATTCGGTATTCGGCCTATTTTTCGATATTCGGCCGAATACCTAAAAACAGGAGTAAAAAATAACAAAAACACATTAATTTAATCATTTTGGTATTTAGATTTAATGTTGTCGGGTTAGTGTTGTTTGTTTATAATTTATTTATAACTTATAACATGCACAAGATAAAAAAGAACATAATATTAGTCACTTGTATTCACAATTTATAATTACAAAGATCAGCACACGTACACGCCTATTCGTTCGAGAATCGTCGCACACATGTGAGGGTCTGACCCTGCCTATCCTTTTTAAGCGCTTGTCTTTGCTCTTCCCTTTCTCTTTCCTCTATCGGTCTAGTCCACGTATGACTATGCGTACATCATAATACGCCCTCACGATACTTTCGATTCGTGACTTTTCCGTCGTAGTTTTTCCATTCTATAATTACGTGACTCGTAGCCTGGTGATAACGGAGAAGAGAGACAGATAGGACGTCGATATAAGTCACAGTTATGATTTCACAGATTCGAGACAGCTTGGTAGCTCGAACGGTCCCAGGCTTTCGCCCGTGCACGCTAAGTGACTTTCGTTACAAGCATTTAGCTTTCCGAAGTCTATGACATCAATTGTTTGGCATTTACGGCCGCAAATTTTGCGCCAATAAGCGGCTTCGACTCGTTCGATTATGTTATCAATTCAATTTCGTATTTATTTTCACATTTTCACTTCGCGGTCCTTCTCTGTTCTTTTTCCGTTATTTACACGTGTAGGTCATTTCATTGTTGTTCACATTTGATATCACTTATCACATACTGCCACGACGCTCTTGTCTGTCCGCTACAACTGTTAAGAATTAACGCGATTGGCGAAGCGTAGTGACAGCGGGCCAATAGAGAGCGGGGTCCTTGCCATAATGAGGTTTGCGCGCCAATTTTCGTACGTGCGTTAATCAAGCCAAATAGTTTGGCCGAATATTCGGTATTCGGCCTGAGACCGAATATACTATTCGTTGCAACACTAGCTCAGAACAGAAAATAAAGAAATTAAACAAATTAGATGCCAACACACACTCGCGCGAATTTTTCCCCTTTTATTGACTTTTTTGAGGGGTTCGGGAAGTCTCCAAACGTTTAGATTTGCAAAAGAAACTTGGAGGGTCAAATTTGACACGATTCCAATACTTTTCCATTTTATATATCAATACATTACAGTACAAGTTGGAAGTAAAAAGGAGTCGGAGTCGGCGGATTTTTTGACGACTCCGACTCCGGCTAAAACACCAAAACTCCGACTCCACAGACTCGCTATTTTCCTTCACATTTGACATGCTTCTTTACTGTTGTTCACTCTCTTCTCTTCCTCCTCCTCTCTGCTGTATTTCGTCATTTTCCTTTTAGTTTTTTCTGACAAATCATGATTTTATTCCGGAGGGAGTTGATGTAATAAAAGATAAGTTTGATTTGATTAGTTATTTTTAGTCGTCGTCCTCTCGTCTAATATGAATTATGCGTGTCCATGTGATAAAGGAACAACTGTCACTTAACACTAGACTAGTTGAAAAAAGGGAAACGACGATCATTTCTTGTCTTTTTCTCCGAATGTTGTGAGATTAACAATTAATTGATAACTTTTTAATTCTGATTTGTTTCTCTAATTAATTTTTAATCGGTATTGCTAAAAATTCAGAAAAATAGGCGAAATTCCTTTACAACGTTACTTGATAAAATAAATAACCAACAACGCATTCACACATAGTGCAAACGGCGTTTTGTCCGATTGCTAACAATTATTAGATGAACCTATACTATAGATGTTAGGCCTATAGTATAGGCCTATATAAAATACATGTAAATTTTATTGTATTTTAAACTAACTTGCTATTCCTGTTGCTTTGTGGGATCCCAATATTACCTATTTGACCTGGGATTTAAGCACAATTTCTCCGAACTCGGGCTTGATTGGTCATTATTCTGATCAAGAACTCTTTTAATTGTTAATCAGTATAATTAGTGCACGCAAAAATTAATTTGTCACGCAATTCACAAATGGTATCTTGACCTAAGTAAATGCGAATATGTCGTTTATGACAGAACTATTTCATTACAATTTTTAATTTACACACACTACATATAGGAAATGAAGAAAAATAGCTTTGATTTATTCAACATAACTTTTTTTTCAAGCCAGGCAGGCTCAGTATGAATTAATAGTTATCAACCTATGCTGTTGCCATATCAGACCAAAGTAGGCCTCGAAGTATCTTATCAAATTGCATTCAGTATTACTCAATACGTTTAAAAAGTAAATAAAGCTTATTTTTTATATACTTAATTCTAACTATAAATACGTAGTAGTCTACTAATTAAACACCACAAAAAAGTAATTAAAAAAAGGTGCATTCCAAGCACTAGTGATCTTGTTTTCATTACGAAAACTTTATCAAGCGTAAACGTCGTAAAAAGTATTTTCGTTGTATATTGTACTGTACATATTCCGGACTTAGTTACTGTAATGAAAACTAAAGTATTTGTGTTTATAATAAGGGTAATATAAGTTACCTTCATTATTTCTTTTCTTATTCTTTTGTGTTGTTGGCTTTAGTCGTTTACAGTCTACAAATCTTTATTCGTATATTTTAAATACGTATAAAGTTAGAGATGAATGTCAGAAGTGATTATTGAAATTTATAAATGAATATTCTTTCTAGTTGCCCAACCGATGCTGCTATAATGGGAGCTCTTATTAAAGTAAAAAACGACGGGCAAGTTTTACAAGCGCCCTTTGATGCCTTTAAATTCCCCACTTCAGAAATAGTTCAATTTAAAGCACTGGTAACTCCTTGTCTTCCCAACTGTCAACCCGTACGTATGTTTTTATTTGAATATGTATTATTTTAGATATATATTTATAAATATATAAATTTTGTATAGGCTATGTGCAACGTGGCCAACTTCGAAGGAATTAATCACCGCGAGCAATCGTACGGCAAGAGAAGAAAACGAAAAGCAGAAGAATCCGAAGATTTAGTTGTTGTACAGACGGTCAGAATAGTTGACAAATTTGGTTTTGAACGAAATGAAAAAAGATTTGATGATGAGGATAAGTCCAATACGGGAAATCAAGGTAAAATATTTTCCTGATTACATTTTAAAATAGAAAAATCAGATAGACTTAATTTACTAACTTTTAAAAAGATTTTTTGCTATAATATTTTTCACGAAATTTATTATATTCTTTATTGCGCGAAATACAATATAGAGGTCTTCTTTGTGTCTTGCTACAGAGAAACGGCCTCTGATTATTCTCTTTAGTCTTTGCCATAAGTTTTTTCTTAGTCTGCAAGAGGCCAACTCATTCCTCTTATGAGATCCTAATAAGTAATACATTGCACTTTTCGTCATTATTTTCGTAAAATGCACTTAATTTATTCAGTAAATAGTTCTTGTTTTGATATTTAATTTCTTTTACTTTTCGTTACTGTCAGAGAACAAATTACTTGTGAAAATATTAATTTTTAAATTGTTTTTCTTTTAATTGCATTTAATTGAGTAAAAGCTAAATTTTACTTCATAAATCTAATTGCTAATAATAATTGATAAGTTTACATTTACTGTATAATTTTATTTCCGTTCTCAAAATTTAGAAAAAGTAAAATGTAAGATAATTTGTCAGTACAGAAAAATGCATAATTAATGTCTTAGTTATGAACTTTTGATTATTAGTGGAGTATCCAGGATTTTGAGATTATGGGTGCTGCTCAAGGCACGTTAAATTACAATGAAAAAATACACCTTTGTAATGCTAACAATAAGGTATCTTTTTTATAATAGAGATAAAAAAAGGCTTTTATTTCTTGTTTTTACTTTTCATTTATTATGTTATAATGGGATGTTTTAAGTATATCATAAAGAAAAAATAAATAACTCTCTTTTGGAGCAATAAAAAAATTATATCAAACCACACAATACTCATGGACTGACAGTTGCAGGACTCATCCAGGGTTTGTTCCAGACTCATTCAGCTTTAGCTTTTAATAATTAATTAAACATAAATATATTTAAAGTTTGTTTATACGGTACACACGTCTCATTGCACTGGATTGTTTTGGATTATTGAAGTTCAGATTAGCAGGATTAGGGCCTATATATAAAGTAAGTCAGACAAGACTAACATTAATACTTAATACATTGAAGATAAAATGTTTACTATATTTAACATCACAATTGATTTGTAAATCTGAGTTTTTTTGAGGGGTTAAAACATTTAATGGAAAATTGAGCATAATTGGTTCTGATTAGCAAGAATGCACTATACACAAGTTGTTCACTTACTCTTGAATAGATGTTTAAGAGAGATTTCTATAAGAGCATTAGTTGGGTTGGGACTGAGGAGTCGAATGCACGGAATTTTATGTTGCCGCGATAGGCACCCATTCCGCTGTTATCTGCAACCAGCACAACATGCAGAGGATGCCGCAAGCGATCTGAATAGTGCAACACGATTTAAATTTATGGCATGACAAACCACTACTTCGGCACATTCTATGGATCGACGAGGCACAATATTCACAAAATTAAGTTTCAAAATGTGTCATAATTCATGGGTACATTGCACAATACATGTGACGTACTGTACATGACACAAAGCGTGTTTTATGCTAAACATCTCCCAGACAGATGTGCGTCAGTGGCTCGCAGAGCATTTCGGCAACCACTGGATAGAACAAGACCCTGTTTTGTGGCCACCAGATTCCCCAGACTTTACCTCGAAGGTCACCTAAAAGCATTGGTTTATGATGCATACCAGGCGAACCGGAGAGAGACATACAAGGTCTGTAAAATGTAAGTCCAAACATCTTTGTATTACAGCAAAGGTGATATTTTGTTAGGAAACATGATCAAAACGAAAGTTCATCTTTGTATGAACTTCTGCAATGTTGTCTTTATTCTTTACAATCAAGACGATTTATCATAAGATATCAATTTAGAAATTATTTGTTTCATTTGGTTATTTTAGCGCTGGAACCACCATACACTGGTGCAATGCTGGAAAGATAAAAATTTATCCAGTGGCAAAAGAGAAGTGTATATGTTATAAGGTCAAATACAAGGCTTGTTATTTTAATAAGATTTTATTGAATAATTTTTCCAATAATGTTGTTTAATTTCAAACAATTGGCATTTTTATAAATAATTTATCAACTACTTTTATAATAATAAACGATGCTTTTAGCCCACGACTTTATTAGGCTATCTAACTCTCTAAATTAAATAGGATCTAACAATTCGGAGGGCTTATCATACCAAGGCCGACAGAAAAGAAGGCCAGATCTTTTACAAAAAAGTTAGTCTTTAACAATCAAAATTAGATAAGGATGCATTTTGGGCACAAGAACCGCTCATCAGCTTACAAACACAGTACCAACATATAATTATAACACTGACAGTTAACCAATACAAAGGAATTTTTAATACACACAGTGCACTGTATTTACAATTATGAATACAACCCATATACTAAAAATATTGAGCATAAAATTTATTTATATAATGATGTGATATATCACATCATTGGGGACCAGTAAATGTCTCATTTTCTCCCACATTTTCCGAATTCTGGTAGACTGTTCTATATTATTAAAATAATTGGTTTCCAGACATTAAACAAAACAAATACATTAAATCCATAAGACTGTGTGGAGCCAACTGCCTTGTTACAATTCATTTTACAATGTGATGTGACTTTACTCCCACATCTGTTTCAAGGTTATGTAAAAACATGTCATTCCATCCCTCATGTAGCTTCAGCCCCACGTTGTTATTAATTGTAATGTCTTCCTGTATTTTCAGAATTTCAATGTGTTCCTGTAGTCTTTTTTTTAATTGATTTGTTTTCTGTCAGAATACTTTTGACATTATCTTTTAGAATTTCACAACCTTCGGTACTGCAATGTTGTGCCACTGATGATGATATCAAATTGTTTTCGATGGCATATATGTTCTTTAATTCTTGTCCAGTTTCACCAATATATCTTTTTTTTTATGTGGACAACTGCAATCTAATGAATAAACTACATTATCTTTTTCTAAAACATTAACAGTAATTATAAAAATAATGAACATAATCATTTTTGCTATGGTTCTTGTATGGTTTGGTACTAAAATAATATCGAAATTTTTAAATTCATTTTTTAATTTTTCAAAAACACCGAAAACATATTCCATTTTAAGATACAAAGTCTTAACAACTCCTGGTTGTCTATATAATGTGACATTTTCTCTTTTACTTGTTTCTAACCCCTTTAGCTTAAATAATTACCCTAGAACATTATTGTTAAACATTCTTATTATCTTTTCTATTTCCATTTCTTGATCATTTTGCAAAGACGTTCTCTCTTTAATTTTGTTGATTATAAAAAAAAAACTTTTCAGATGTATATATAAAGGTAATATTAGATTTGAAGTGTGTAATTTTACTGGTAGCACAATCTTTAACATACTTTTTAGATTAAATAGTAAATTATTGTTTGAATTATTTAGAACATATTTTAGTTAAACAATAATTTACTACTTTTTCACATTGGAATTGAACATTTTTATTTATTAAATTAATTTCATTAATGAAAGAATCAATATCTAGTATGCTTTTGTCGTAGACTATGAAAGTCATCTACATATCTTTGATAACTTACTATACTTCGAGTTTTATTGATTTCTTTATCAATTATGATCATACACAACTGCCAATCTAGGACCTATGCAAGGTCCTGTTGGTAATATTTACCTTGAAATTCAAAAAAAGTTGTTATTTAACACTAATTTTATTAATTGATTAATTCTATGTGAAGAGCCCAGACTATGGGCATACATTCTATGCGGGTTAATTTAAATTCACTGTCCTAAATTTATTGAGGGATACATATTGTTAACATCCAGTAGTGGCATCCTATAGTTTTCCTTCATAACAATTGGTCAGTTCCTAACCAGCTTGCCTAACTCCAGTTCCAATTTCACACCTCCTGCTTTTATCATTTCTGACACTAAAGAGCAACAAGGCTCCCGGAGAGGATGGAATAAAGTTGTTATTGCTCATCTCAATTCTGTTAGTCTTGGATATTCACAACCCCATTTGCATTTTCTTCTCCTTCCTCATCTTCTATTAGTGTGTCCATTTGACCCTCAAATGATCCTACTCCTTCGTTTAGTAGTTCTTCAAAATATTCAGCCCATCTATCCAAAATTTTATTTTTCTCACTAATGAGTTCTCCTTCTTTCCCTCTACAGAAACCAATTTTTGGTTGAAACCCTTTCTTCTCTTTCTTAATATCTGTATAAAATTTTCTCATTTCTTTGGATAAATGTAAAGTTAATTCTCTCTTTTTCTTCCTGCACAATTTAGATGCCAGTCTTCTCTTCGAAGTCTTTGATATTGCTTTCAGATTTGTTTTGGATAATCTTTATCCTTGCATTTCTTCTTTCCTCTAATGTATCCCTACAATCTGAATCAAACCAATTGTTTTTCCTTCTCTTTCTACTTTTACCAAGTACTTCTGCTGCTGTTGTGATGACACTCGATCTTATATCTTCCCACCTTCCTTTGATGTTTCTTGGTCTCTGCCTTCATCAGGTTTTGTTCGAGCACCCGCTGATATTTAATTTTGATTTCATTCTGCTTTAGAGATTCAACTTCATATCTTATAACACTATTTGCCCTTCTAGGTTTGATTGATATTTTTTGTCTATAGTTTGTCCTCACTAAGTAGTGGTCTGTGCTACAGTCTGACCTTCAATAAGATCTTGCATCAATAAGTATATGGTCAATTTGGTTTACAGTATCACCACCCAGTGAAGTCCATGTACCTAAATGTATTCTTTTATGAGGAAACATTGTTGTAGTAACCACCATATTATGTCCTGAAGCTAGATCTACTACTCATTTTCTGTTGTCGTTGCTATTTCTTCCAATGACTCCTTGATGTACTACTACTCTTCTAATTTTAGCATTCCAATCCCCAAGAATTAGTTTAACATCACGTTTTGGTACTGTCTCTAGAACTTCCTCTAACTGACAATAAAATTCAACTTTTATCTCTTCACTCTTCTCCTCCGTTGGTGCATGAACACTAATCATTGTGATGTTAGAAAATCTTCCCTTTATATGTATGGTGGCTATCCTTTCATTAATGAATTGATAATTCAAATAGAATATTGCAATTCCCTTTTAATCATAAATCCAGTTTCCAACTGGCCATCTTCACAACCACTATAAAATATCAAATACTTCTCCCCCTCTAATATACCACTGTCTTTCCAATGTATTTCCTGAATAGAAGCAATTGTTATGTTATATTGTTCTAGCACTCTCTGAAGATTTTGAAATTGACCAACCCGGAATAAACTTCTAACATTCCAAGTACCTATTACTATGACATTTTTCCTCACCTTTTTCTTCCCATCATTCTTTTTGCTTCTATTTCCATTCATAAAAATCATATTGCATTCCATCTCATTAACCTTTCTGTTCGTATGATCAGTATCCCTTTTAGAGCCATCCGGTGAGCTTCCTGGTTGTCTTTACAAGAAATTTTTACAAGGTAGGGGTGTAAACCCGATGCTCAACCCCCATTTTGGAGGACCATTTCTCCTGTCCCTTTAATCTAGCCACCGTATGAATATGGCTTATGTTCAAAATTTTTCAAGATATGGTTCATTAGTTCGAAATTCGAATGAGTGGCGCTATGTCTATATTTAACCTATTAATTTGACTAAGGATTACTTCTAGTCTACCTTGATATTTAGGCATAGTTATTTTACATAATAAATGATGCTTTTAGCCCACAACTTTAGATAGCCTAATAAACAATTTGGAGGGCTTGTCACACCAAGGCCAGATTTTTTACAAAAAACTTAGTCTTTAATAATCACCTTCAAATTTATGTAAGGCTGCATTTCGGGTACAAGGACCCCTTTTTTGTAAAAGATCTCGACTTTTTTCTGTCAGCCTTGGTGTGATAAGCCCTTCAAATTGTTAAATCCTATTTATTAGGCTATCTNTTATAGAGAAGAGTCAATAAAATTATGTATTAAAAGATATTAATAATTCTTCTTTAAACATAAAACATAATTTACATAGGCAGAAAACTTACAATTATAATAAATTAGCTTATTATACTGTATTTATAATTATATTGTAAATGTAAGTTTTATGTCTATGTAAATTGTCTATTTATGTGAAAAAAAAAAATTATAATATTGTGTAGAATTTTCCTTATTCGTTTTTGTGACGTTTTGACAACAAGATATGAAAATTTCTTAAAACCAAATGCAAATTTACATATGGACGTCTGAATTGGTTGTTGATTTTCTTTTGTTAACGATAGGAATAGAGTCAGAAGTTCACAAGAAATACTGTAATTAGCTTAACTAATATAAATTATTTTAAATAAAAATAATGCAAATTAATATAATTTAACGTTTTCTTTCTTTCTTGCAGGCTAGAGGACAATTTAGCAATGACATTGTTATCCAACATCACGATATGATTGTCACTAATCAAGATTTGGGATTATCTGTTCACTGTCAATATGATCTAACTAATAAATCTGTATCTCACGGTGTACAATTAGAAGTAAATGGGTAAGTAGTTGTTATAATGCAAACGTTTTTATTTATTTATTTTTAAATGCTGTTAATTATAAGTTAACTATTGATAGAAAATTGCAGATCATTCGGTATAATGCTTATTTAAAATTTAATTACTCTAAAATTCTATCACTGAAGTTTTATAAAAAGTACTGGAATCTCTTTAACGATAAGAGAAAACTTCATTTGTCAAAATGGATTCTTATGCTGATGAGAATTCAATAAGATGCAATCCATCTCTCATCCTTTATAGGAATGTATGAAGTTTTTAAATAACAAATTAAGTAAAAAATAGATTTATCCTTGATCCTTTCTATGCCTAATTACTTCTAGTGTCCAGGGTCACACCTTGACCCTAAACAGTCCACCAAATACCGGACGAATGGGGGTGGAATTTGACAGGCGTAATTATTCCGCTCTGATGTCAAGGATACAAAAGAGGGCATCCTTTTAAGTGAACAATAAGAAGAAATGGCATGAAAATGTTCTTCAATCATTTGTTATGCTATTGGAATAGCGGTACAAAATACCGACAGTTGTAATAAGGAAACTATGTCAGATGTTCATAGTGAATTAAAAAAATGCTTTTAAGTTATATAATGAAGAAATTTAGATTAATGTAGAAAATGAAAACATTTTTCTTGTTATGAATAATAGAAATATATCTTACACTTAAGAGCATTTATAGTTTAAAAAGGGATTTATATATATATGTTCTATAAGTCTTTTTACATGTAGGATGATAATTGTGACAGTTAAATCATCGATGAACGAATCTATTTAACTTCTAGAATTGCTATAAGTTGAAGAGATTGAAGTTATTATATTTAATTCGTATGCTATTAATAATCATGTTTACTCTTTATTCAGGGAGGTGGAAGCAACAGGCACGCACTCGGCAACAGTTAATTCTCCGAATGTTACAATGAAGATTACAGATCGTTTAGGAAAAGACATTTATACAGCTCAAGTAGGAGATCAACTTGCACTGAGATTCGAAGTATCTACAAAAAACAGTTGAGTTCATTTACTCTTCTTCCCAAATTACTAACGCAATAATACCCTTTTACGATTTTACAAACTACTTTTTTGGCCAGTTTCAGTTATTATAATATCTCGAAAAAATTCGTAATTTTATATATCTAGTTTAATTATCAATTTAATTATAATTTCGTGATGATACAATAATAAAAATAGAGAATTAGTTACTTTTAATTTTTCTGAGAGAGTTCTTTAAAAAGTCCTGTCTATCTAATTAATCTGTTTTTTTTAAGTTTTAAATGGACTAATTAAATGGATATAAGTTAATTTATAAAGTTAACGAGGTAATACACAAAATATTCTGTGATGTCTTTTATGGACACACATCTATTTTTTTGGATCATTGGAGATGAAAAATTTACAATACTTTTTTAAAAATTGACCTCCCAGAAATGCAGTTCGATCAAAAGAGGGAATGAATTGTATTTTTATCTTTTTATATATGATGTAGTATGAATATAGCTTTTTTTTTTAAAAAAAAAGAAGCAAGTAAATGTGAATCATCCGTCTTATCCACATGCTTGCGGCAAAGCGGAACACATTCATCATTCTTACGTACAAAAGGATACAAGTATGTAGAGTAATGCAATTTTCTTCTTAATTTGCGCAGGAAACGTGTGTCGATTTTCCAAAAAATCGACTTTCACGTATCTTTTGTATTGGTAATACAGTTTGAGTCGTACTGTATAAGCAGTCATCTGAAATAATATAATAGAAACACGAAACATTCAAATAGGATTTATATTTCGTCTCAGTTTAATGAATGAAATATTTTCAGTAAATGAGAGAAAACAAGTAAACCTTCTAAATAAAAACCCTCTTAAGTTTATCCGGTTTTGTAGTGGAAAGGATGTGGGGTGGAGCAATTCTCTAAAACATCATTAAAATGCATTGTCCTTTGGGACTTAGAAGGCTGAAACTTTGAGGACATATCTACCTTAATTAGAAGTGAATGAGTTTCTAGATTTGAGGACAAAATACAAATAAACTTAATTAAAAACTTGATTTTTAAAGGGTTTTCTTTCTTTATTTTATTTATTTTTGTTTCCTTTGAATTGCTAATATTATATATAAACCTTCTTCAAGCACGTTTTTATAAGAAAACAAACTGTGCGGGGGTCGGATGAATATGATACAAGGGCCATATATGGCCCGCGGACCCTAGGTTGGAGACCCTTCAATAGACTTTTGTTTGTCAGTTGGACGAACATACTATATGATCATAAACCTGGAGTTTACTGTTAGCCTATTATTTTGCAATAATTTGATATTTTTTAATGTACTTTTTAAGTATTAAGATCTTTTTTTTTGTTTATAGTTTATAAATGCATATCTATAGAGGTGATAACGAATTTTTGTCTATAGAGGCACTATACTATATATACAAGAAATTCAACAGAGGTGACCTCTGGTGATAAAAATCCGAAATAGCAAGAACTGCCTTTATTAAATTTTTAGATGTCTCCGTTAATTAATGAATTATTTCAATGTCAATTTTGTTAATTTAAAAATTTTATATTTTAAATGTTCAGTTTATCAATTAATAATGTATTCATTTCAGGTCCTTACGAGATATTTGTCAGAGAATTAATAGCAATGGATGGAATCGATAACAGTGAAATTCTTTTAATAGACAGTTTGGGGTGAGTATAATAATAATAACAATATTTTTGCATTGAAGTAAATTAGCTTCGTGTGGACATTCAAATATTACGTAAGAAGAATTTCTGTTACTTTTTGCCGCTGTAGTAAAAAGTGTCAGCTAATCGCTGTAAGGGACCCGGGTTTGATTGCAGGTCGGACCATTAAAATTTATATGGGTAGTTTGGACGGAATATGTGGGTCTCCCTTCCTTTGTGGTCGGAGTTTCGCTATGATGGACATAAAGAAAGACCCAGGCCCATTGCTCCGGGTGGAGAGTTAAAAATAATTCCTCAAAGTCTTTCCTGTGTTTATGGCAGTAAGGAAATGAAATAGATGATGGGTTACGACAGATTTTATATCAACTTATAAAAATAGTAAACTGAAAATTATTATACTATTAATTTTAACAAGAAGCACGTGCTGATGTCTCAATCACTTGTATAGTAGCCCCTGTCGAACTTTATAAGATTTGTGTTTTGGATCATTATCCTGATAAAAATAGTAAGTATTTGAGATACCCAGTTTTTCTGCAGAAGTCTTTAGACTTTAAAATATGAATTCAGAAGGATATTTAAATATTTCCATCCATAAACACAAATCTTCCAACTCCAGAGGCTGCCATACAGGCCCATACCATAACACTTCTCCTCAATGTTTTACTGTTGGCACAAGGTTTTCTTTATAATTTTCTTTCGTCTACAAATATTACATGCTTCCAGTATTCATAATCTTTATCCAACATATTTTTTTTTTTTTTACAAACTGGTAGCAAGCTTTCCTGCTTCTTTCATTAACAAAAAATTTCCTCCCGGCCACTCTACCATTATATCCACTTTCTCGCATGACTCTGCTTACTGTTTATGAGTGAACGTGAACTCCAGTGTAATTTTCTAACTCAGCTGCAAGTTTTGGTGCACTTGTTTCAGGAATATTTTTTTTTATTTTTCGGTTTATACTACGCTTAACTTGTACTGTTAACAATGAAAGGCGTTTATTCACAATTCATCTGTATCTTTTTATAATATCATGTACCGTTGAGTTGCTTCTTACAATATTACTAATATCTGTAACTGATAGACCCAACTGTCTTGTTAATTTTGTGATTTTGATACTATAGGATGCTAATTAGTGTATTACTTTTGTGTCAATTTTCCTATTGTCAATAATGTAATACAGTAGTATATAGTTAATTTAATTACAATAGAGGAAATAACAAGAAAGTTTTTTGCCACCGATACTTTTAATTTTACGTTCGGTTATTTCCAATTTGGAAATACTAAATTAGTAAAATAGTTTTAAGTAATAAGAGTATAATGACCTAAATAATGATGTACAGTACATCTGTCTGGTAACTAGCTATGCTGTGTTGTTACTATTTTAATCGGTGTCCGGTAATTTACTTTATAGCTTCCGAAGTAAAACCAAATGATGCGTGAATATTTTGAAAGTAAAAAAAAATTATTTCCCTTCTAATTTCGATGTTTCTTTAAAATATAATATATAGGCCCTATTTCAAGAGGCATAAATAACCTTTAAATTGTTTTGTTGCAGATTGCTGTACTAAAAATTACTTTTTAACCTCCGCGAATATTTGTATAAAATATGATAGAACCACCCTGTACAATGATATATAAACGAAATCAATTTTCTTATATTTAAACATTATCAAAAGAAAACCAACGATGGAAGCGTTTAATGTATCCTATACAGTCGCCAACTAGTCAAAAACGAGTGTGTTTTTCGAACATGTTTTATGAAAACCCGAGCATTGTCGGGTATATTAGCTAGTCTATTATCAGTTACAAGACATTTAATTTTTAAACAAATCAATTATAATTACTGTGTCTAGATATTGAATACATCTAGAACAGTTCCTGCTCTTGCACCTTATTCTTTTCCTTCCTTAAATCTATTTTCGCTGACTATTTTCCAGGGTTGTGGAGTCGCGTAAAAATCTACCGACTCCGACTAGGGGCAGACTTGTTACCGAAAGAGATCCGGAAATTCTGATGTCATCACGTGACCTCATAATAAAAGATTCAATAAATAGAGTTCTAATAAAGATAGANATATAGTTCTGTGATGTTATTTAGAATAAATTTTATTTATTTTTTCCCGCGACTGTGCTTTGTTTTACAATAATAGATGTTATATTAAACTATACTATTTCAATTAATCAATAGATTGATAATTCTAATTCCTTAATTTATTCGATAAAAAATATAAGAAAAATAAGTCAGATTTTAACAAATTTTTGTATTTTAAAATATATTCAACTTTTAATTAATTACAAGAAGTCGTTGTTTCAATATATCATACATTCTAGGTAATGGGTAGCTATTGCATTTACAAAATTTCTATTTAGCTACAACCATATCAAGTTCTGTGTAAAAACTTTTGAATTCTACAAATTTTTGTTAATAAAACTTATTATTTTATCAACTAGGTAAATATATGTATTGGATATAAAATTTATAATAGTTTATTTTTAAAATTTCTTAAAATATACAAAAATTTGTATATTAGCAAGTGAAGATATTTACTTAATATAAACTTATCATAATCAGAAGTATTTAATTATCTAAATTATTGATAAACTTATGATATACTGTAATTTGTGATAAAATATATTCATTTCAATATTCAATCTTCATCACTTTGCCAATCACTTTTATTTCTGTTCATATTGTGTGTGCTATGAGATGGTGTACTACTTCGAAGAGCTTCTAATTCTTCTAACTGAGACTGAAATAAAACACAAATAATAAATTTTAAATCAATAATTCATATGCCTTTATGTCCTTATTATACAATTTATTATATAAATGTCTACTAGGACATATCATATTAGTAAGACTTATTGTACTGGAGTCCAGTTCTGCAAATTGAGGAAACTTATTCAGTAAAAACAAACAATCTTTATTGTTCACCTGTACACACTACTTGTGTTTCAGATCTCTTGGTCCCTCATTAGCAGGTTTACAGCTACTAGGTGCTAAAATAAGATTTTAAAAAATTACAAAAATGTTATTATAATTTTTCCTGACAATAATAATATTAAAATGATTTAGTTTTTTGGTGGATAATTACATCGAAATGGTCCAAAACACAAACATAGTGTGTACAGGTGAAACAAATGAACAATAAATATTGTTTTTTTCAGAACAAGTTTCCTCAATTTGCAGAACCCGGACACCAGTACAATTAGTCCTACTAATACGATATGTCCTAGTAGACATTTACAAAATAAATTTAAATCAATAACTTTACAAAAATTTATATTTTATTCTAGAAATGCCTTTACATTATCATACTATGAGCAAATATAACTATCCACTTTATTTTAAATATAATTTGTAAAAATACAATATACAATTTTTACTAATACTAATTTGGATGTAGCAAATTAAAACATAACATCTCTTGATTATATTAATCATATTGCATAGATGCCTATACAAGTTCTATGTATGCAATGAAAATAATTCTAGGGATTGTTTACATCATATTGTAGGAAATAATGCTAGAATAAACTGGAATTTCTTGAAATTAGTTTGAATTCAGTAGAATTAATGTTTTATTATTAATAAAGTACTAAAGTAAATATTAGCCAAGGCTCATGAATATGCCTCTATCATTTCTGCTAAAATGAGGTCAGTGTTAAAGAAATACTGATCTCTTTTCGGCAGAGTCTAAGTATTTAACAAATTAAAGTTTTTATAATGCAGGACATTAAAAATGAAAAGACCAATGAAATGCTTTTATCAGGTCAGTCCATAAGTTCATGCGCTTTTTTATCTACAAAAAAAGCAACAAAAAATTTTAATTAAATCTTATTTCAATCTATAATGTATTCACCATTATTTTGNTAACGCGATTGGCGAAGCGTAGTGACAGCGGGCCAATAGAGAGCGGGGTCCTTGCCATAATGAGGTTTGCGCGCCAATTTTCGTACGTGCGTTAATCAAGCCAAATAGTTTGGCCGAATATTCGGTATTCGGCCTGAGACCGAATATACTATTCGTTGCAACACTAGCTCAGAACAGAAAATAAAGAAATTAAACAAATTAGATGCCAACACACACTCGCGCGAATTTTTCCCCTTTTATTGACTTTTTTGAGGGGTTCGGGAAGTCTCCAAACGTTTAGATTTGCAAAAGAAACTTGGAGGGTCAAATTTGACACGATTCCAATACTTTTCCATTTTATATATCAATACATTACAGTACAAGTTGGAAGTAAAAAGGAGTCGGAGTCGGCGGATTTTTTGACGACTCCGACTCCGGCTAAAACACCAAAACTCCGACTCCACAGACTCGCTATTTTCCTTCACATTTGACATGCTTCTTTACTGTTGTTCACTCTCTTCTCTTCCTCCTCCTCTCTGCTGTATTTCGTCATTTTCCTTTTAGTTTTTTCTGACAAATCATGATTTTATTCCGGAGGGAGTTGATGTAATAAAAGATAAGTTTGATTTGATTAGTTATTTTTAGTCGTCGTCCTCTCGTCTAATATGAATTATGCGTGTCCATGTGATAAAGGAACAACTGTCACTTAACACTAGACTAGTTGAAAAAAGGGAAACGACGATCATTTCTTGTCTTTTTCTCCGAATGTTGTGAGATTAACAATTAATTGATAACTTTTTAATTCTGATTTGTTTCTCTAATTAATTTTTAATCGGTATTGCTAAAAATTCAGAAAAATAGGCGAAATTCCTTTACAACGTTACTTGATAAAATAAATAACCAACAACGCATTCACACATAGTGCAAACGGCGTTTTGTCCGATAGCTAACAATTATTAGATGAACCTATACTATAGATGTTAGGCCTATAGTATAGGCCTATATAAAATACATGTAAATTTTATTGTATTTTAAACTAACTTGCTATTCCTGTTGCTTTGTGGGATCCCAATATTACCTATTTGACCTGGGATTTAAGCACAATTTCTCCGAACTCGGGCTTGATTGGTCATTATTCTGATCAAGAACTCTTTTAATTGTTAATCAGTATAATTAGTGCACGCAAAAATTAATTTGTCACGCAATTCACAAATGGTATCTTGACCTAAGTAAATGCGAATATGTCGTTTATGACAGAACTATTTCATTACAATTTTTAATTTACACACACTACATATAGGAAATGAAGAAAAATAGCTTTGATTTATTCAACATAACTTTTTTTTCAAGCCAGGCAGGCTCAGTATGAATTAATAGTTATCAACCTATGCTGTTGCCATATCAGACCAAAGTAGGCCTCGAAGTATCTTATCAAATTGCATCAGTATTACTCAATACGTTTAAAAAGTAAATAAAGCTTATTTTTTCTATACTTAATTCTAACTATAAATACGTAGTAGTCTACTAATTAAACACCACAAAAAAGTAATTAAAAAAAGGTGCATTCCAAGCACTAGTGATCTTGTTTTCATTACGAAAACTTTATCAAGCGTAAACGTCGTAAAAAGTATTTTCGTTGTATATTGTACTGTACATATTCCGGACTTAGTTACTGTAATGAAAACTAAAGTATTTGTGTTTATAATAAGGGTAATATAAGTTACCTTCATTATTTCTTTTCTTATTCTTTTGTGTTGTTGGCTTTAGTCATTTACAGTCTACAAATCTTTATTCGTATATTTTTAAATACGTATAAAGTTAGAGATGAATGTCAGAAGTGATTATTGAAATTTATAAATGAATATTCTTTCTAGTTGCCCAACCGATGCTGCTATAATGGGAGCTCTTATTAAAGTAAAAAACGACGGGCAAGTTTTACAAGCGCCCTTTGATGCCTTTAAATTCCCCACTTCAGAAATAGTTCAATTTAAAGCACTGGTAACTCCTTGTCTTCCCAACTGTCAACCCGTACGTATGTTTTTATTTGAATATGTATTATTTTAGATATATATTTATAAATATATAAATTTTGTATAGGCTATGTGCAACGTGGCCAACTTCGAAGGAATTAATCACCGCGAGCAATCGTACGGCAAGAGAAGAAAACGAAAAGCAGAAGAATCCGAAGATTTAGTTGTTGTACAGACGGTCAGAATAGTTGACAAATTTGGTTTTGAACGAAATGAAAAAAGATTTGATGATGAGGATAAGTCCAATACGGGAAATCAAGGTAAAATATTTTCCTGATTACATTTTAAAATAGAAAAATCAGATAGACTTAATTTACTAACTTTTAAAAAGATTTTTTGCTATAATATTTTTCACGAAATTTATTATATTCTTTATTGCGCGAAATACAATATAGAGGTCTTCTTTGTGTCTTGCTACAGAGAAACGGCCTCTGATTATTCTCTTTAGTCTTTGCCATAAGTTTTTTCTTAGTCTGCAAGAGGCCAACTCATTCCTCTTATGAGATCCTAATAAGTAATACATTGCACTTTTCGTCATTATTTTCGTAAAATGCACTTAATTTATTCAGTAAATAGTTCTTGTTTTGATATTTAATTTCTTTTACTTTTCGTTACTGTCAGAGAACAAATTACTTGTGAAAATATTAATTTTTAAATTGTTTTTCTTTTAATTGCATTTAATTGAGTAAAAGCTAAATTTTACTTCATAAATCTAATTGCTAATAATAATTGATAAGTTTACATTTACTGTATAATTTTATTTCCGTTCTCAAAATTTAGAAAAAGTAAAATGTAAGATAATTTGTCAGTACAGAAAAATGCATAATTAATGTCTTAGTTATGAACTTTTGATTATTAGTGGAGTATCCAGGATTTTGAGATTATGGGTGCTGCTCAAGGCACGTTAAATTACAATGAAAAAATACACCTTTGTAATGCTAACAATAAGGTATCTTTTTTATAATAGAGATAAAAAAAGGCTTTTATTTCTTGTTTTTACTTTTCATTTATTATGTTATAATGGGATGTTTTAAGTATATCATAAAGAAAAAATAAATAACTCTCTTTTGGAGCAATAAAAAAATTATATCAAACCACACAATACTCATGGACTGACAGTTGCAGGACTCATCCAGGGTTTGTTCCAGACTCATTCAGCTTTAGCTTTTAATAATTAATTAAACATAAATATATTTAAAGTTTGTTTATACGGTACACACGTCTCATTGCACTGGATTGTTTTGGATTATTGAAGTTCAGATTAGCAGGATTAGGGCCTATATATAAAGTAAGTCAGACAAGACTAACATTAATACTTAATACATTGAAGATAAAATGTTTACTATATTTAACATCACAATTGATTTGTAAATCTGAGTTTTTTTGAGGGGTTAAAACATTTAATGGAAAATTGAGCATAATTGGTTCTGATTAGCAAGAATGCACTATACACAAGTTGTTCACTTACTCTTGAATAGATGTTTAAGAGAGATTTCTATAAGAGCATTAGTTAGGTTGGGTTGGGACTGAGGAGTCGAATGCACGGAATTTTATGTTGCCGCGATAGGCACCCATTCCGCTGTTATCTGCAACCAGCACAACATGCAGAGGATGCCGCAAGCGATCTGAATAGTGCAACACGATTTAAATTTATGGCATGACAAACCACTACTTTGGCACATTCTATGGATCGACGAGGCACAATATTCACAAAATTAAGTTTCAAAATGTGTCATAATTCATGGGTACATTGCACAATACATGTGACGTACTGTACATGACACAAAGCGTGTTTTATGCTAAACATCTCCCAGACAGATGTGCGTCAGTGGCTCGCAGAGCATTTCGGCAACCACTGGATAGAACAAGACCCTGTTTTGTGGCCACCAGATTCCCCAGACTTTACCTCGAAGGTCACCTAAAAGCATTGGTTTATGATGCATACCAGGCGAACCGGAGAGAGACATACAAGGTCTGTAAAATGTAAGTCCAAACATCTTTGTATTACAGCAAAGGTGATATTTTGTTAGGAAACATGATCAAAACGAAAGTTCATCTTTGTATGAACTTCTGCAATGTTGTCTTTATTCTTTACAATCAAGACGATTTATCATAAGATATCAATTTAGAAATTATTTGTTTCATTTGGTTATTTTAGCGCTGGAACCACCATACACTGGTGCAATGCTGGAAAGATAAAAATTTATCCAGTGGCAAAAGAGAAGTGTATATGTTATAAGGTCAAATACAAGGCTTGTTATTTTAATAAGATTTTATTGAATAATTTTTCCAATAATGTTGTTTAATTTCAAACAATTGGCATTTTTATAAATAATTTATCAACTACTTTTATAATAATAAACGATGCTTTTAGCCCACGACTTTATTAGGCTATCTAACTCTCTAAATTAAATAGGATCTAACAATTCGGAGGGCTTATCATACCAAGGCCGACAGAAAAGAAGGCCAGATCTTTTACAAAAAAGTTAGTCTTTAACAATCAAAATTAGATAAGGATGCATTTTGGGCACAAGAACCGCTCATCAGCTTACAAACACAGTACCAACATATAATTATAACACTGACAGTTAACCAATACAAAGGAATTTTTAATACACACAGTGCACTGTATTTACAATTATGAATACAACCCATATACTAAAAATATTGAGCATAAAATTTATTTATATAATGATGTGATATATCACATCATTGGGGACCAGTAAATGTCTCATTTTCTCCCACATTTTCCGAATTCTGGTAGACTGTTCTATATTATTAAAATAATTGGTTTCCAGACATTAAACAAAACAAATACATTAAATCCATAAGACTGTGTGGAGCCAACTGCCTTGTTACAATTCATTTTACAATGTGATGTGACTTTACTCCCACATCTGTTTCAAGGTTATGTAAAAACATGTCATTCCATCCCTCATGTAGCTTCAGCCCCACGTTGTTATTAATTGTAATGTCTTCCTGTATTTTCAGAATTTCAATGTGTTCCTGTAGTCTTTTTTTTAATTGATTTGTTTTCTGTCAGAATACTTTTGACATTATCTTTTAGAATTTCACAACCTTCGGTACTGCAATGTTGTGCCACTGATGATGATATCAAATTGTTTTCGATGGCATATATGTTCTTTAATTCTTGTCCAGTTTCACCAATATATCTTTTTTTTTATGTGGACAACTGCAATCTAATGAATAAACTACATTATCTTTTTCTAAAACATTAACAGTAATTATAAAAATAATGAACATAATCATTTTTGCTATGGTTCTTGTATGGTTTGGTACTAAAATAATATCGAAATTTTTAAATTCATTTTTTAATTTTTCAAAAACACCGAAAACATATTCCATTTTAAGATACAAAGTCTTAACAACTCCTGGTTGTCTATATAATGTGACATTTTCTCTTTTACTTGTTTCTAACCCCTTTAGCTTAAATAATTACCCTAGAACATTATTGTTAAACATTCTTATTATCTTTTCTATTTCCATTTCTTGATCATTTTGCAAAGACGTTCTCTCTTTAATTTTGTTGATTATAAAAAAAAAACTTTTCAGATGTATATATAAAGGTAATATTAGATTTGAAGTGTGTAATTTTACTGGTAGCACAATCTTTAACATACTTTTTAGATTAAATAGTAAATTATTGTTTGAATTATTTAGAACATATTTTAGTTAAACAATAATTTACTACTTTTTCACATTGGAATTGAACATTTTTATTTATTAAATTAATTTCATTAATGAAAGAATCAATATCTAGTATGCTTTTGTTGTAGACTATGAAAGTCATCTACATATCTTTGATAACTTACTATACCTCGAGTTTTATTGATTTCTTTATCAATTATGATCATACACAACTGCCAATCTAGGACCTATGCAAGGTCCTGTTGGTAATATTTACCTTGAAATTCAAAAAAAGTTGTTATTTAACACTAATTTTATTAATTGATTAATTCTATGTGAAGAGCCCAGACTATGGGCATACATTCTATGCGGGTTAATTTAAATTCACTGTCCTAAATTTATTGAGGGATACATATTGTTAACATCCAGTAGTGGCATCCTATAGTTTTCCTTCATAACAATTGGTCAGTGTTTGTAATGCTATACACAGATACAGGTAATTTCAAGGTTATACAGCAAATATTTTTGAATATCTATCAAAGGACAATATGCCACAGGATTCACTCTAAAACTTATTTTCAGAATGTCATTACCAAAACATTTAATATCTTTAGCAGTGTTGTTATAAATAATTTTTCAAAACTTAAAGATCTTTATAACTTCCATTTTTTAATATTATGTTATTATAATTATGTTTAGTGAAGACTATTGTTTGTTTTGCTTTATCAGCATTTGTTAATATTAGAGTAAATAATGTTTATAATATTATTTTCTAAAAATTCTTTTTTTTTTTACCTATAATTTTTCACTAACGATTGGATATTGTTTCTAACAGATTGAACTTTTTGATGGTCATGATTAATTAAACCTGCCTCTAAATCTACTACAGTTTTCATTTTATTTAAAGGGGTGGGTCCATTAAAATCTAATTCCAATATCAGATTATCTCTTAGTGATGTAGAGATCCCACATGATATATGATAAAGTACCAATTTGTTTTTCCACTGTTCTTTAGGATACCCTTTATAGTTTTTAAATATTCTTCACAATTCTTATACCGTTTCCCAATGTCCTTTAAAAAGAAAATTTAAAAAATTAGGGAGCAATTTAGTTTTTTAATTTTATACTAAAATCATTACATTAACTTTTGTAGAGACCAAAATATAACTTTGAGTGCCGAAGAGAGAGAGGTACACCTTAGTCCCTGAAGGACCTTGGCCTCATCCAGGATTTTCACCCACTCCTCTCTATCTTGGGATCCCTTTCCAGCAACTCGCACCCATCTTTCTCAAATCATCCTCTTCCCATCTCTTCTTCTGTACATCTGTACAACAATATTTTTTCTCTCAGGTTCCATCTGTTCTAAATGTCCAATCCAACAAAATCTCCCTTTTTTAATTTCTGTTACAATATTAGGATTTTCAAATAAATCTTTGAGTTCTTTATTACTTCTAATTCTCCACTGGTCCATATATTCTACTCAGAATTTTCCTTTCAAATCTTCTCAACTGTTCTTCATGTTTTCTTGTATGGCTCCGAAACTTGGACACTGACATGATTACAGGTATTATAATAGTTTTATATATTCTAATCTTACTGCATCTTGATATTTCTTTAGATGTTGTAATTCTTCTTAATGTATAATAGCTTTTATTTCCTCATCAATTTCATTCTTTTCCATTAACTGTGCTCCTAAGTATTGAAATTTATTCACTTTTTTGAATTTATGGTCCTTTATATGTAGAGTTTGTCCCCTTTACCACTGGCATTCTTTCCTTGTTAATGTCATATTTGTTTTTTCATTGTTAACTGCTAAGCCTTTATCTATAGCTGTGTCATCCATTATTTTAAATATCTCCTCAATTAATTCTTTAGATCTTCCCAATATAACAATATCATTGGCAAATGCTAAGCACTGTAAATGTTTATTGAAAACCGTTCCACTTGCATCCACATTCATTTTTTCATATACTTTTCTCATTACCACTTCTAATACCAAGTTAAATAAAACTGTAGAAAGTGCATCTCCCTGCTTAAGCCCTTTCTTTATTGAAAATGTTCTTGAAATATATCCCTGGATCTTAATCATACCCTCAGTCTTTCCTAAAGTTAACTTTGTGAGGGATTCCCAAACTTTCTCTCTTCTTATACTATCATAAGCTTTCCTGTAATCAATAAAAAGTTGGTGTATCTCAATATTATATTCGTAGCATTTCTCTAGAATCAGTCTTAGTGTAGAAATCTGATCTATAGTTGATCTGTTTTTTCTAAAACTGCATTGATAATCTCCCACAGCTTTTTCCATGTATACTGCCAACCTTTTTGCTATTACTTTTGAAAAAATTTTATACACTATATTCAGTAAAGTTATTTCTCTGTAGTTACTACAATCTAATTTACCCAATTCACAAAAAAGGAGATAAATTATTCCTCTATTCCAGCTTTGTGGCATCTGTTCTTTTTTCCAGATTTTCCTAACCAGCTTGCCTAACTCCAGTTCCAATTTCACACCTCCTGCTTTTATCATTTCTGACACTAAAGAGCAACAAGGATCCCGGAGAGGATGGAATAAAGTTGTTATTGCTCATCTCAATTCTGTTAGTCTTGGATATTCACAACCCCATTTGCACTTTCTTCTCCTTCTTCATCAGAACCAACTTCTGTGTCCTCATCTTCTATTAGTGTGTCCATTTGACCCTCAAATGATCCTACTCCTTCGTTTAGTAGTTCTTCAAAATATTCAGCCCATCTATCCAAAATTTTATTTTTCTCACTGAGTTCTCCTTCTTTCCCTCTACAGAAACCAATTTTTGGTTGAAACCCTTTCTTCTCTTTCTTAATATCTGTATAAAATTTTCTCATTTCTTTGGATAAATGTAAAGTTAATTCTCTTTTTTTCTTCCTGCACAATTTAGATGCCAGTCTTCTCTTCGAAGTCTTTGATATTGCTTTCAGATTTGTTTTGGATAATCTTTATCCTTGCATTTCTTCTTTCCTCTAATGTATCCCTACAATCTGAATCAAACCAATTGTTTTTCCTTCTCTTTCTACTTTTACCAAGTACTTCTGCTGCTGTTGTGATGACACTCGATCTTATATCTTCCCACCTTCCTTTGATGTTTCTTGGTCTCTGCCTTCATCAGGTTTTGTTCGAGCACCCGCTGATATTTAATTTTGATTTCATTCTGCTTTAAAGATTCAACTTCATATCTTATAACACTATTTGCCCTTCTAGGTTTGATTGATATTTTTTGTCTATAGTTTGTCCTCACTAAGTAGTGGTCTGTGCTACAGTCTGACCTTCAATAAGATCTTGCATCAATAAGTATATGGTCAATTTGGTTTACAGTATCACCACCCAGTGAAGTCCATGTACCTAAATGTATTCTTTTATGAGGAAACATTGTTGTAGTAACCACCATATTATGTCCTGAAGCTAGATCTACTACTCATTTTCTGTTGTCGTTGCTATTTCTTCCAATGACTCCTTGATGTACTACTACTCTTCTAATTTTAGCATTCCAATCCCCAAGAATTAGTTTAACATCACGTTTTGGTACTGTCTCTAGAACTTCCTCTAACTGACAATAAAATTCAACTTTTATCTCTTCACTCTTCTCCTCCATTGGTGCATGAACACTAATCATTGTGATGTTAGAAAATCTTCCCTTTATATGTATGGTGGCTATCCTTTCATTAATGAATTGATAATTCAAATAGAATATTGCAATTCCCTTTTAATCATAAATCCAGTTTCCAACTGGCCATCTTCACAACCACTATAAAATATCAAATACTTCTCCCCCTCTAATATACCACTGTCTTTCCAATGTATTTCCTGAATAGAAGCAATTGTTATGTTATATTGTTCTAGCACTCTCTGAAGAATTTGAAATTGACCAACCCGGAATAAACTTCTAACATTCCAAGTACCTATTACTATGACATTTTTCCTCACCTTTTTCTTCCCATCATTCTTTTTGCTTCTATTTCCATTCATAAAAATCATATTGCATTCCATCTCATTAACCTTTCTGTTCGTATGATCAGTATCCCTTTTAGAGCCATCCGGTGAGCTTCCTGGTTGTCTTTACAAGAAATTTTTACAAGGTAGGGGTGTAAACCCGATGCTCAACCCCCATTTCGGAGGACCATTTCTCCTGTCCCTTTAATCTAGCCACCGTATGAATATGGCTTATGTTCAAAATTTTTCAAGATATGGTTCATTAGTTCGAAATTCGAATGAGTGGCGCTATGTCTATATTTAACCTATTAATTTGACTAAGGATTACTTCTAGTCTACCTTGATATTTAGGCATAGTTATTTTACATAATAAATGATGCTTTTAGCCCACAACTTTAGATAGCCTAATAAACAATTTGGAGGGCTTGTCACACCAAGGCCAGATTTTTTACAAAAAACTTAGTCTTTAATAATCACCTTCAAATTTATGTAAGGCTGCATTTCGGGTACAAGGACCCCTTTTTTGTAAAAGATCTCGACTTTTTTCTGTCAGCCTTGGTGTGATAAGCCCTTCAAATTGTTAAATCCTATTTATTAGGCTATCTAAACAAATTTTCAGTTACGAAATATAAACTGATCTTGTTATATAAATCTTATAAAATATCCAAAATAATAAATATACTATACTTTTATCATCTGATGATGATAATAGTATAGTATATTTATTATTTAGTCAAATCTATAGAATTAATTTTAAACATAATAGAATTTACCTAGCTAATATAGATCTAAAAGCAGTAATTAATTAATTATTTATTTATTGTTAAATATAAATTCATTTACTCCATCTGACATTGAAATAAAAATAGAATTAAAAAAAAATTAAGTATACACAATAAATTTATGTCACATCTTTATATTAACTACTACAATGAACTTTACATTTAATAAAATTAATTTTTTCCTCTGCATTGCAGCTTATAGTTTAAAAACACACTATATTGTTCATAAGATCAACTAAAAATGAGATTAAAGTTTTGTTTTGAAAACTTTGAGATTTTTGTGTATTACATTTCAACTGATTTGATGTTTTTACCTGAAATGTTAAAAAAATTCTTTTATTGAGTTATATTTTTGATTATACAGTCCTTCCAACAGTAATAGAGAGTTTCTAGGAAATCACTGTATGTACTATTATTTCCATGTAACTTAGATATTATCATTTTTCTCCAAACTTAGCAAAATATCAACAATTACTGCATATCAAACTCTTTTGTTTATTAATCATGAAAAATAGAATGTCCAACATTAATAGAACATGATTGTAATTTTAAGCAAATTTCGTGGATTGCAATCATTACAAGTGGAAAGAAAGATTTAGTAAATTGCATAATACCTTACTATTAAAAATGGGATGTGGGAAGGACCTAACTGTAGAAGAGATCAAAATTGATATTTCACCAGGAAGGGAGAAAAGTAACTTGAATTGCTAAAAATTAGTTTAGTTTGAGATTGTTGAACAAGGTCTTCTCAATCTCAATAATGAGGAGCAACAAACAGGAAAATGAAACAGTGGGTGCAAGAGTTCAACAATACCTAGAGAATAACGTGCAATTGTTTGATGTGCACTGCAAGGAAACGCATTCATTCAAAAAATCAAAATCAATTGAAGCTGAGCTGCAGTAAATCAACAGTAAATGATGTTTTGAGATTGATATGGATAAAGTTCACATGAAATGGAACTGGATATTATGGATCAGCAGACAATGTTTCTTTCATCGAAATGAAGACAGGCAACCAGCTCGGGGAGAACATGCATAGTTTAATTACAGTTTGCCAGAAACTACTTTAAAAGAAGGGAAGGATGAGAAAAAGTGGAATCTTAATGGACCTGATGGTTTTAAGTTTTATTGAGCAGACAAAAGACTAGATCAAAAACAGTACTCAGAGTGGCTGGTGGTAGGTACACTCGTGACTTGGGCAGGGATTGGACGGAATGGAAAGATAGATATAGTATTTATTGAAGGTTGAAACAACTCTCAAGCATATCAGTAGCAAAATCAGCTACTAATTTTAAAGATATCATAAGTCAAGATGTTCTATTAATGTTGGACATTTGATTTTTGTTAATGGTATCTAGCTCTTTGGAGAAAAATGATTAATAAACAAAACTTGTGCAATAATTGTCGATATCTTACTATTTAATGAAATTTTCTAGAACAGTGACATGAAAATAATACAGTGATTGCCTAGAAAGTCTGTTCTATTATTGTTGGAAAGACTGTAGAAAAATCAATATGAAATAATTGAAATTTTATTTAAACCTTACACTTGAAGTATTATCTCAATAATAAGGTTTAAATTAATTATATTTTTTTTTTTTTTTTTATTAGGAACCAGAATAATAAATGGATTTAATTCAGATGGCTCAGCTTGTGTGAATGTTGTCAGTCTTGTTGTTGCTTGTATCTTATTTTTAATTGCTCAACTCATATTATTATTAGTTTGGTTCTTTGTCTGTCAAAGACAGAGAAGAACAAAATTTCATGATGATGTGACAAGAGGATTTGATGCTATATATACAACAAACAGAAGTGAGTTTACATCTTAGTTATTATATAATTATCATAGTTTCAATAAAATTATCTAATAACTATATTTAATTTCTTAGGAGAAAATAGTCAAATTGAACAATATGCTTATGATAATCCAACAGAAGCTGGAGAATCAGATGTAAATCTTTCTGCTCCTCAATGAAGAAATTTTCCAGTATGTATAAATGTCTATTAATCTTTTTATTTATTACTATAATTTAAATAAATAAAATATTTTGTTTTTTTTAGTCTTCATTCAAACATGGTGCAATTAATAACTACAACCAGTCAAGAGAATTAACTTATAAACTTGCTACTTGATGCAGTGCAATCTTTTTGGACTGAGTTGTTTTACGGACTTTAAAGAGATTTGACACATTTTCAGAGAGTTTTTATTCTTTGGGTGTGTTTGTGCCAATCTCCCAATTAAGAGGAGCTCGCCTCACATATTGAAATCTAAATCAAGAGCCTGCAGGTTAGGCTATACAAACATCAATCTTCTTGGACTTTAAACTGATGAACAGTTTATATTATTTTGTTGCAACTATTTTTGATACTTCTTTAATAAATATATATCAATCAATCCAACTGAACTTAAAACTCATTCTATGACTCAAGAGTCAAATGCCAAGAATGGTTATAAAAATGCTCAAAATTAGAAGAAATTATCAGATGTCTGTTTTGATCAAAAAACTTTATGCTTCTGAATTTAATTGGTATGACAATTTTTCTGTACAAAAACTGACTTTTGTAAGAATGCTGTCTTGTTATGTTAAACATGTTTTGGTGTGGAATTAACAAGTGTAAATGAAAAATAAATATTTATTACAAAAATGCTGACTTAAACATTTAAACAATAGTTTCTATACAGAAATACCAGATTGTGAAATAATGGTGTTTTTTGTCTTATCATTTTATTGAAAAATGTTTATGAAATAATACTTACCATTGCAATTCATTTAAAACTTTAAAAATATAATATGTCTTACTCTTATAAATATAAAAAAAATTCATCTCTTGGCATGCCTACATGCAGGAAATTGCAACACTAACACACATTATGCACAGTGCATTTTACATAAAAGGAATATAGCTGGCTAGAAAATAATAAATTTTTGTAAAATTTTTAACTATTTTCTTATGGTAATATTTAAAACAAAATATAATTTGCCTGTGGTTTTAATGACCTTGTGGCTTTGATGAATTGATTTGGATTTACAAGTCATTAATCTTATCTTTTGATCTTAAAATCTCAAGGTTTAGAATACTGTTTCATAGAACCTTGACTTCTCGATCTATAGTTTTTTTACACAATAACACTATTGTTTTTTCCTGATTTATATCTTGAATGTGTTCTCCAATACAGTATATATTTTGAGACTTCTTACATAATGCTGTTATCTTCATTTATAATTGGAAAATTATTATATACCTCACTTTTATAATGGAAGATATTATATAATAACAAACAGCACCCTCTTTTTGTAAAGTAATAATAATAATAATAGAAATGTTCAAATCATGTTCTATTTTTTAAATCCTTCCTAAAAGCACCAGAATAACATTAAATTTCTTAAACTCAAACTCTAAGAAAGCATTATATACTGAACTATATTTTAGTTTATAAGGAATGCAATAAAAATGAGTGGCTTTAAAACTCTCCAATAAGTATTTAAATAAAATATATTATTTACATAAGGCAAAAAGCCACCACATAGTAATAATAGAAAACCAATCAAAATTAAAAAAAATACAAAACAAGAAACAAGCAATTATTTATTGTGACATTACAAATTGCAGCCCAGCATTATGACAATTTATTTAATTTAAAATATAAGTTCTCCACTTCAAATTAGTAGTGGCTTGCCTCTGTACATAATACTTTTCCTTTAATAGAGTTGTGCCAGTCATCTATCTAACAACTTTCAGGGGAAATTTTTTTGAACTGAAATAACGTGACTTCTGGTTTGCATTGGAAGTTCATATATAGTTAATTGGGGCCTCCTGCCTCTAACTTATTGACCAGATATTGAAACCTTAAATAATTTTTGGACATAAAATATTCTAAATCTCATATAGTTAAATTCATATATGATTATGTTGGTATTTTATTATAATAGTTTGGAAATTTTTTTTTCATTTATAAAATGGAGTAATTTAATTGTGTAATTCTACAGTTCATTCCCATTTGATCTACAGTAACGTAAACATTCTTTGAAAAGAGTCAAAATAATCTATTATTATTATTATAACATCTATTAGAAAAACTATTTACTGAATAGTTCAATAACAAAATTTCTAATAAGAGTTTTATTTGACACCTGAACTGCTACAAATAACACTATTGGTGTATCCAAGACCGCTAACAATCTCATCCAAGGAATTCACACAAGTTAAATAAAACTTTGTTACTGTTCGTAAGAACAAATACACAGGAGCAAGAAAACATATACCTTACTTGCCTCGCATCGAGGAGGGGAAAAAAAGGTTCAAGAGTCATGTGCGATAACATCACAAAAGTTCACCAATCAGGAATGACTGGTTTTACTTATAATGTGATTGACTCCAATCAATAAACTACCACATATTAATAAATATCTCTAATTAGGTTTCCTTAAAAATTTAAATAAATCAAATAAATAAAGTTAAAATCATTTAATTAAAGAAATCTAATAATTGATTAAATTTAGATTTAATTCTATGCATGAAAAGCTAGAACTTCTGTAAATAAGTAATATAAAACCTTTGACAGTGTCAAAGGTTTTATATTACTTATTTACACAAATTTAGACTTAGTTATTACAGGAAACTAAGATAACTATTTAATATAAATTACAGTTCTTTACTAAATTTTTCCATTTAATTACCTTATTAATTCAGTTTTTTAACTTTTTAATGTGTTACTTTTACAAAGTGAAAATATAAATAACCAGTAATGACAATTTTAATTTTCTCAAAATCTGATTAAAATGCAAAAAATGAAATATTGACTTACATGATTAAATGATCACCTTATTTGAAAATGTATCATCATCTATTTTACTCTAAAAAAAGGCAAACAAAAGTTAGTAGTAACAGAAAACAGACAAAATGTTTTGTGATCAATTCAACTGTAAATATAATACACTATCATTTAAAAATAAAGCAAAATCTGATTTACCTGTAATTATTTTCAATATATTACTTTAGAATGGTTTATATTTACATTTTTTTGAACATTTTTTGGTAAAACTGAAAATATCCAAATTAATTGAAACCTCGGGCCATTCATATCCAGATAATTGGATTTTTGCTTAAAATAATCATTTTTTCTATAAGAACATCATGTTATGTATGTGTGTACATAATTAAGTGCAAATATAATATTAAACATGGAAATGTACCTACAAATAAACATAAATTTATTATTCTATATTTAGAAAAACATTACTTTTCATGTACATACAATACAGTACATAAACATACACACCTATTTGTGTTTAACTGGATTTTGCTATAAATGGATGAAATCCTGATAATAAAGTATTATATGTACTTTTAGTTTTTAAATTATATTTTTTCACAAATACTTACCTATGAAATAACTCTTAAAACATTAAATTATTTTCAAATGAATGACTCTGTTCATGAGCTATAAATAAGTTTGAAAAAAACTTAGTACATGTTTAATAGCTATTTTTTCCCATCATCATTTTTTTCTTTTCTTTCAAAATGCATAATAGTACATATTCAAATATCAAAGAGTAGAACATTCAATGCTGCAATTCCAAACTGATCCTGAGAATTACAATGAAACTTCAAAAAGTTTTACTTTCCTAAGATCTTATAGAGTATAACATAGGGTATAACCTTAATATAGGGTATTAAGTATTTATTAAATAGCAAATACTATACATTTTAAAAAGATTTAACAAACAAATGTGATGTCTACAATTCCATCTACCGCGTCAGGAAAGCTTTTCCGACCCCACATTGCTATATGAAATTTTGACCCTCCCATTTACTTTGCATTCCTTGATGTCATGACCCTCAAGGACCCCAAAAATACAAAAAAAAAAGTTATGTAATATGTAACAGTCTTGTGTGAGCATCTATTTTCATTATATCTCAGGACTGGATAAATCAAAAATTTTGAAACTTTTCAGGATTATTCCTATATACAGGGTGTCTCAGTTAAACGTTTCAGAAGTTCAAAGAGGAGTAGGGTGCATCCCGACGACTCAGAATCATATAGCAATGCAGGGTCGGAAATGCTTTCCTGAAACAGTGATGTACACAGAAACATCATAGAGAAGAAGACCTTAAGTGAATATTCGTTTTAATAATAAATGTACAAAAACAAAAGGAACATGGGTCAAAGAAAGTGTTCGAAGTTTCTTCCACTGACTGCAATGCAGACCTCACATCTACGGTGCATGGAATTCTGAACATTCTGGAATAATCCAGGCTTATCTCGAATTTCTCCAGCAGCTACTGCAATTCTTGCAACCAGCTCCTCAGCATTGTCAAAGGGGGTGTCATAAACCAGTGTTTTCATATGCCCCAGAAATAAAAATCAAGACATGATGGTGACTGAGCAGGCCAATGCATGGGACCACCGAGTCCGATCCACTGTTGGCCAAATGTGACGTCTACAATGCCATCTACTGCATCAGGAAAGAATTTCCAACCCCATATTGCTATATGATTCCGAGTCATCGTGATGCACCCTACCCCTCTTAGAAGTTCTGAAACGTTTAACTGAAACACCCTGTATATAGTATTGATGGTATTAAAGTTGGGTGTTTAAAGATCAAGGTGATGGGAAGATAGACAGGATCATGTGTCATATCTTGAGTTTGGCTTAACATTTTTACTCATTTTTAGACATTCACAATATTTAAAAAAAGACCGTCAAAATTAAGTCTTTTTTTGCCTTTTTATAGTAATTAATAATATAAACATTTGTTATGAGATTTTATTTAAAAAAACTGATGGCACTACACACAATTTTACCTTCCCAGTTTGAATGCTAAGGAAATCAAGCAAGAATCCTTGTGAGTTTATTATTCTAGCATTTCAGCCAGCACTTAAGTTTCATTCAATAATGAATGTGTTTAATGAAAAGTGAATAAATTTTATATTAAAGATAAGGCTACATTTTAATAATATCTGTCTGTTTCATAAAAACTTAAACAACAATTCAATTTAGAACTTTAACTTTTTTCTTTTCAATATTCTGTTAATTAATGTACGGTACCTATGAACAGTAAAAAAGGTAATAAAATTAATTTAATGCATAGATGAACATTTTTAGTTTCATTTATAAATGGAAAAAATTTTTTGTNAATTTTATTAATTGATTAATTCTATGTGAAGAGCCCAGACTATGGGCATACATTCTATGCGGGTTAATTTAAATTCACTGTCCTAAATTTATTGAGGGATACATATTGTTAACATCCAGTAGTGGCATCCTATAGTTTTCCTTCATAACAATTGGTCAGTGTTTGTAATGCTATACACAGATACAGGTAATTTCAAGGTTATACAGCAAATATTTTTGAATATCTATCAAAGGACAATATGCCACAGGATTCACTCTAAAACTTATTTTCAGAATGTCATTACCAAAACATTTAATATCTTTAGCAGTGTTGTTATAAATAATTTTTCAAAACTTAAAGATCTTTATAACTTCCATTTTTTAATATTATGTTATTATAATTATGTTTAGTGAAGACTATTGTTTGTTTTGCTTTATCAGCATTTGTTAATATTAGAGTAAATAATGTTTATAATATTATTTTCTAAAAATTCTTTTTTTTTTTACCTATAATTTTTCACTAACGATTGGATATTGTTTCTAACAGATTGAACTTTTTGATGGTCATGATTAATTAAACCTGCCTCTAAATCTACTACAGTTTTCATTTTATTTAAAGGGGTGGGTCCATTAAAATCTAATTCCAATATCAGATTATCTCTTAGTGATGTAGAGATCCCACATGATATATGATAAAGTACCAATTTGTTTTTCCACTGTTCTTTAGGATACCCTTTATAGTTTTTAAATATTCTTCACAATTCTTATACCGTTTCCCAATGTCCTTTAAAAAGAAAATTTAAAAAATTAGGGAGCAATTTAGTTTTTTAATTTTATACTAAAATCATTACATTAACTTTTGTAGAGACCAAAATATAACTTTGAGTGCCGAAGAGAGAGAGGTACACCTTAGTCCCTGAAGGACCTTGGCCTCATCCAGGATTTTCACCCACTCCTCTCTATCTTGGGATCCCTTTCCAGCAACTCGCACCCATCTTTCTCAAATCATCCTCTTCCCATCTCTTCTTCTGTACATCTGTACAACAATATTTTTTCTCTCAGGTTCCATCTGTTCTAAATGTCCAATCCAACAAAATCTCCCTTTTTTAATTTCTGTTACAATATTAGGATTTTCAAATAAATCTTTGAGTTCTTTATTACTTCTAATTCTCCACTGGTCCATATATTCTACTCAGAATTTTCCTTTCAAATCTTCTCAACTGTTCTTCATGTTTTCTTGTATGGCTCCGAAACTTGGACACTGACATGATTACAGGTATTATAATAGTTTTATATATTCTAATCTTACTGCATCTTGATATTTCTTTAGATGTTGTAATTCTTCTTAATGTATAATAGCTTTTATTTCCTCATCAATTTCATTCTTTTCCATTAACTGTGCTCCTAAGTATTGAAATTTATTCACTTTTTTGAATTTATGGTCCTTTATATGTAGAGTTTGTCCCCTTTACCACTGGCATTCTTTCCTTGTTAATGTCATATTTGTTTTTTCATTGTTAACTGCTAAGCCTTTATCTATAGCTGTGTCATCCATTATTTTAAATATCTCCTCAATTAATTCTTTAGATCTTCCCAATATAACAATATCATTGGCAAATGCTAAGCACTGTAAATGTTTATTGAAAACCGTTCCACTTGCATCCACATTCATTTTTTCATATACTTTTCTCATTACCACTTCTAATACCAAGTTAAATAAAACTGTAGAAAGTGCATCTCCCTGCTTAAGCCCTTTCTTTATTGAAAATGTTCTTGAAATATATCCCTGGATCTTAATCATACCCTCAGTCTTTCCTAAAGTTAACTTTGTGAGGGATTCCCAAACTTTCTCTCTTCTTATACTATCATAAGCTTTCCTGTAATCAATAAAAAGTTGGTGTATCTCAATATTATATTCGTAGCATTTCTCTAGAATCAGTCTTAGTGTAGAAATCTGATCTATAGTTGATCTGTTTTTTCTAAAACTGCATTGATAATCTCCCACAGCTTTTTCCATGTATACTGCCAACCTTTTTGCTATTACTTTTGAAAAAATTTTATACACTATATTCAGTAAAGTTATTTCTCTGTAGTTACTACAATCTAATTTACCCAATTCACAAAAAAGGAGATAAATTATTCCTCTATTCCAGCTTTGTGGCATCTGTTCTTTTTTCCAGATTTTCCTAACCAGCTTGCCTAACTCCAGTTCCAATTTCACACCTCCTGCTTTTATCATTTCTGACACTAAAGAGCAACAAGGATCCCGGAGAGGATGGAATAAAGTTGTTATTGCTCATCTCAATTCTGTTAGTCTTGGATATTCACAACCCCATTTGCACTTTCTTCTCCTTCTTCATCAGAACCAACTTCTGTGTCCTCATCTTCTATTAGTGTGTCCATTTGACCCTCAAATGATCCTACTCCTTCGTTTAGTAGTTCTTCAAAATATTCAGCCCATCTATCCAAAATTTTATTTTTCTCACTGAGTTCTCCTTCTTTCCCNTGTAGCATTCTCATCACTTAAAAATAAAAAGTATAAAACATGTCTCTTATATTCATCTGTTACTTCCATTTTAACGAAAATAAACAACTGAAATGTTCCCAATTCTGAACAGTATTATATGAATGAGATCCAATTTAACACTTCAGTGTAAAAAGTATCACATTAGACTGGCATTTTTAACAGCAAAACAAGATTTCTCTCAAGGTCATAAAATACTCAGGAACTTATGGACTGACCTGATAATATAAAGTGCTTTAGAATGCTTTCAAACTACATATGGAAGTTTTGAGATCTATTAAATATTTTTTATAATTTACTAGGAGGGACAAGTCATACATTTCCAATGCTGCCACTTTTCTTCAAATTTTTTATGACCAAAAAAAAAAAACCACTCATGATGATTTTAAACTAAGTTTTTTATATACATGGGTTGTTCAAAAAGTTCCCAGACTTTTTGAATAGTGCACCTCCAGTTGGTTATTTTTTAATCTGTTGGAGGCATTGTGTCCGCGGAAACCTCCCAAGTAACCTCCTTCAATCCGTTTGTTGATATCTTGTTTTGGTGATTAGTTACAGTCGTTTATGTGAAGGGGTGTTTGTGGAGTTCGGCAAAAAATTGGATCCGTGGAAATGAGCTCTTTGAAGGAGCAGCATTGTTCTGTGAAATTCTGTGCGAAACTTAGGAAATCCTTCATGGAAACTTCCCACAGGTGGGTGAAACATCTCCCACCCCAAAAAAAGCTAACAAGGTCACTCAAATGTTAAGGTAATGTTGACTGTTTTTTTCGATGCAAAGGGGTTGTGCATCATGAATAACTACCTACAGGCCAGACAGTCAACACAGAGAACTACCTGAGGGTTATAAAATGCCTAAGAGACAGAATCAGGCAAAAACGGACCAAACTTTGGAGGAGCACCAAGTGGTTTTTTTCACCACAACACGCTGGCTCATTTGTCCCTCAGAACTCACAAGTTTTTGGCCAAAAACAAGACCGCTGTGTTTCCCCACCCACCCTACTCACCTGACCTGGCCCCATGTGACTTTTTCCTGTTCCCAAACTAAAAAAACACTCTCAAAGGAAAAAGATTTGCCACCATTCCATAGATAGAAAAAAACAACAGAGGAGCTTATGAGCATTCCGGAAAAAGCATTCTAGGACTGTTTCAAAAAGTGGAAACACCATTGGGATAAGTGTATACATTGGGGAGGAGACTACTTTGAAGGGACTCTGATAATGTCTCCAGACAGTTTAACATGTTACTTTTGCTTTCCAGAAGACAAACTGATAAGGCTACCAGCACCTGCATTAATTAGTATGTAAAACTTGTGGGGATATTTTTTAATTTTCCAGAGGGACCTCTACGTATATGGTTCTGAACAGCCACTAAAAACAATACACTTACTGTATGCACTTTAGAAGGTGCCATCTCAAACATTAGAATTTTTTTTCCTATTACAATTCATTGTAGATGAAATTGCAAAATAAATGAAATATTGACAGGAACCTTCTAAATTTCATTTGTTCAAGATACAAAAACATATCAAATGAGAAAAAGCATTTTTTTTAAAAAAATCAAATTGCTTCATTTCTGTTTTATTTCTCACATAATATTAATAAAATACATAATGACAATGAATATTATAATAAACTCAGAAAAAATTAAATATAAAAATTTCAAGGTCCATTAAATCTAATAACACTGATTTGATAGTTGATTGCTCAATCTTATTCACTGTGGAGAACTCAAGTTTATTTCAAATAGGCATTTATCAGCAAAAGCAGAATGCAAAAAACTATTTTTGCATAGAGAATTTTATTCATACTGTTATTTGAGAAAATGGGAATAGCGTTGAGTAGTTGTACATGAATTACAGCATGATAACAAATCATCACTTAAAAAAAGATGAAAGCTAATAACAACAAACTGTTTTTTTATGCTTACTTTGTCCTATAAATTGTTTTAATTTGTTTTGTTTCTTTTCTTTTAGTGGTTTTGGTTTTATAAAGTTACTAAAAGCAAAAACCACTAAAAGAAAAGAACTTCTGAAATCAGTTTTAATTTAGTTTTTGAAACAATATAAGATTTGGAACTTTACTAATAGTTTTTATAAATTCTTTCTCATAATAGTTTTAATAGGAAGGTGGCTGAATTTATTAGTTTCAGTACTTAAACCAAGGTGACCAAACCAAAATGAAAACTTTTGGTTTTTTAAAACTTTTAAAGCCTTATGAATCCTAAACAATCACCTGTTGGTGGTAGACCCAAAGGTAAAATCCTTAATTAAGTTAAATTTGTTAATTAATTTAATTTTTCATAACTCTGTATTCTGCATAATTAGAATAGATTGCATATCAAATTAGTTTATTCAATTTTATTTTACGAATTGTTTAGGTAAATAAAACTAACAAAAAACAACAAATAAATATTATATATATATATATATATTGATTAGTGAGCATATCCTACTTCAAACAATAAAAATAAATGAAATTTTAACTACTAAATTCAGAACATGTTACCAGTGTAATTTGTGTGAAAAAATCTCCCTTTCACAAACGTCTTCAAACTTTACAGATAGTTCTTCTTCTACTTCAGGTAAACAAATTACATTGGAATGCTTTGAAAAATGGAACGTGGATATTCAAAAAACTGAATACTCGCATAACAGAACTCATTGAGATGGGCATGCACATTGGTGCGCAGATGTTGGTATTTAAAGATTGCCATTTATAAGGGCCTGCCATGCTAGAGAGAGATTAAGCTCATCTTTTCAGTTTATATATGTAGTCATGTGGTTAGCCTTGTAGATGGATAAGGCTTCTAGCCATTTTAGACGTTCTAGGTGGGGAGTATAGTCGATGACACCAACCTTGTTGAATTCTAGCTCGATATCGGGATCAGATACAAAGCTGGCCAGGGCCGTAGTGTATGCCCGTATCTGCTTGATGTTCACGTATTCTGGTAGTCAAAGAGTGCTTGGTTGAACCGATACATATGAGGTTCTCATCACATCTGTTATCATTGAGTGGTATGGAGTACACACTGGGAAGTCTGCTATGAACCAGAATCCTTTCCATTTCTGAGGATTTCAAAGATTGTGGCTTTACCTGAAGAAGAACTATCTCTAAAGTTCGAAAATGTTTGTGAAAGGGAGATTTTTTTCACACAAATTACACCGGTAACAGATTCCGAATTTAGTATTTCACTCCCGGTGTCAAGGAGAGGTTGAGTTTCTTATTGAAATTTTAACTTTATATAATAATATATAATATTAATTGATAACCAATTGCTATTGCTATCAAGGATACTTGAGAGAATTTGTCTCAGAGGCCAAAACAAAATTTAGATCTAACCAACCAATTCATTAAAATCATGTTTCTTAAATAAGTTTGTTTGTATTCAAACTATCTTCATCTATTTTCATGATGATAAATAATAAACATGCATAAAAATAAACTTCATCTATTCTAAAAAAATGTAGATACACTTCCTATGTTAAGCATATGATTTAAAGGAGAACTAGAGGGTCTTCTAACTACAGTCTGTGCATCATGTCGTGTGCAGACCATAGTTACTTCAGTGATATGTATAATGTAAATATTTTGTAAATTTTTTTTAAGAGTGATATATTATCAATAGAATAATTGCTATTACAAAATATCCTTGTTTTATAGTTATTGTATTTAAAGAAAATAAAGCAAATATTGAGAGGAATAATTGTTGGTGTATTAGTATAGTATATTATCTATTTAAATGATAGCTTTAATAGAATTCTTTATAATANTCTTAATTATCATCATAACATGTTAATAACTTACATAAATATTTTTTAAAGTAAATATTAAATTTACTAATATCATACTGTATTTCTATGCATATAAGAGCATACACATAATTTATACGTGAAGCAAAATCAGCAATATATTATGCAAAGTACAATAAGACCCCACTTAGTGTGGGGGATGCATTCATAGACGACAAAGCACTAAACAAAACAGCATTAAATGCGATCATTTTAACAGAGTAAATAGGGATAGGGGAACATGCAACCAAAAATAAACAAATCTTACATACAATTATGCAAATCAATATAAAAATATGTTAAATAACACCTAAACATATGCACACAGAAATTCATTTTTTGTGATGAAGGTCCTGACTTTTCTGAAATTATTGTTTTTTTGCAATAAAGTCCTGAAGTTTCATTTGTTGCTTTTTTCTTTCGATAGCAGAAGCAGAAGATTCGGTAGCAAATGTCGGTAGCAGAAGATTGCATCCAAAATGCCTCATTTTGCTTTGCACTCCTTTCAAAATCTAGATCATTTGCTACAATTTGATCAATTTCAGTTATCGTTACCAAACTTTTACTAAGGAAATCTGTAGAAAAAGTTTTTGGGTTCTTCGTTTTCTGAATCACTATTTTCCAGTTTTACATGGATTCCTTGTTCTGCCAGTTTTTGAAGGTTGTTGGTAAGGCTCTCACCAGAAACCTGCTGTAACTCCTCAATATCCTGCTCGTCTATATCTCCTAGTCTTGCTGTATCAATTAGGTTGAGTTTGGTCAATCTAACGATACAGCGATAGGCTCTACTCGTTGAGAATTCTTGGATACCTTCAAACATAACTTCTTCCACACTTCATTCGTGCATTTATCAGTTAATTCTTGACAATATTGGCTATGGCATCCATGATGTTATATTTTTTCCAAAATTGCACCAAACAAACATAGATTTAAAGAAAGTACACCTTTTGCCACCTTTTTCTGATAGGTTTGTGTTCGTAAATAATCATATTATATATGAATCAATGAAATGCCGCGATAATTTAAATCAGCATAAATTCTGAGCTTTTTTTAGGCTTTGAGTAGACAATGTTATATTGAATCAGCATTAAGTGAGGCAGTGAAGCAGGGTCTTACTGTACTAAAAAGACTATTTTTTGAAAATATTTTATAGTATCAGAAGCATTTTTTTATTTTGGTTTTTAATTTCTGTCAGTGAATAGTTACTGCTCGTACAGTACATTTAATTTACATCGATACAGCAGCACAATGCTCTAGTAAGAAAAAACAAGCTGATACATGTGCTCTGTGACTGTGCTCTTATCTGTATACAGGATTTTGTTTATAAATGATAATATAATTAAGTAGTATAATCAAAGACAGTTTGTAGTTTTATTCAACAATTGAAGAAATTATAACTAAGATAAAATCCAAACTAGAACTTAAAGTTTAAATAAAAATTAACACTTAATTTGTAAACATTTTTTGTATACTTTAAGCTATATTTGTTTAATAATAATTTACCAGTTCATCTCCTTATACCAAACTTCATTGATAAACTTATAATATATGGAAGAATATACTCGGAGGACATTTGACTAGAAAAAATTTAGATAACTAAAAAGTGCATTTGTGATCCCATAATGTTTGCTATAAAATTATTGTTAAAATGGAATGCCTACATTTATTTATTGTTACACACAAAATACAAATATACAATTAAAAACTAAGTTAAAGTTTTTAATTGTATAATCAAAGGAAAACAGAAAATTAATTAAAACTTAATGAAATTGATAAATCTCTAATCAGTCACTTCTGTTCACTTATTTATATATATTATAGATCACAATAAGGTTGAGAATTTGAAATTTTAAAGACAATATGAAAACAGCACATTTCTTTAACCATTATATATTTGATTTTAAAGACTTTTTATGAGGCATTATTAAATTCTGAAGCTTTATTATTAATATAAAATGTTTAATTTTAAAAATTTTCATTAATCATCTTTCAATTTATAGACTATCCTAATTTATTATTTAGAAAAATAAGTCAGATTTTAACAAATTTTTGTATTTTAAAATATATTCAACTTTTAATTAATTACAAGAAGTCGTTGTTTCAATATATCATACATTCTAGGTAATGGGTAGCTATTGCATTTACAAAATTTCTATTTAGCTACAACCATATCAAGTTCTGTGTAAAAACTTTTGAATTCTACAAATTTTTGTTAATAAAACTTATTATTTTATCAACTAGGTAAATATATGTATTGGATATAAAATTTATAATAGTTTATTTTTAAAATTTCTTAAAATATACAAAAATTTGTATATTAGCAAGTGAAGATATTTACTTAATATAAACTTATCATAATCAGAAGTATTTAATTATCTAAATTATTGATAAACTTATGATATACTGTAATTTGTGATAAAATATATTCATTTCAATATTCAATCTTCATCACTTTGCCAATCACTTTTATTTCTGTTCATATTGTGTGTGCTATGAGATGGTGTACTACTTCGAAGAGCTTCTAATTCTTCTAACTGAGACTGAAATAAAACACAAATAATAAATTTTAAATCAATAATTCATATGCCTTTATGTCCTTATTATACAATTTATTATATAAATGTCTACTAGGACATATCATATTAGTAAGACTTATTGTACTGGAGTCCAGTTCTGCAAATTGAGGAAACTTATTCAGTAAAAACAAACAATCTTTATTGTTCACCTGTACACACTACTTGTGTTTCAGATCTCTTGGTCCCTCATTAGCAGGTTTACAGCTACTAGGTGCTAAAATAAGATTTTAAAAAATTACAAAAATGTTATTATAATTTTTCCTGACAATAATAATATTAAAATGATTTAGTTTTTTGGTGGATAATTACATCGAAATGGTCCAAAACACAAACATAGTGTGTACAGGTGAAACAAATGAACAATAAATATTGTTTTTTTCAGAACAAGTTTCCTCAATTTGCAGAACCCGGACACCAGTACAATTAGTCCTACTAATACGATATGTCCTAGTAGACATTTACAAAATAAATTTAAATCAATAACTTTACAAAAATTTATATTTTATTCTAGAAATGCCTTTACATTATCATACTATGAGCAAATATAACTATCCACTTTATTTTAAATATAATTTGTAAAAATACAATATACAATTTTTACTAATACTAATTTGGATGTAGCAAATTAAAACATAACATCTCTTGATTATATTAATCATATTGCATAGATGCCTATACAAGTTCTATGTATGCAATGAAAATAATTCTAGGGATTGTTTACATCATATTGTAGGAAATAATGCTAGAATAAACTGGAATTTCTTGAAATTAGTTTGAATTCAGTAGAATTAATGTTTTATTATTAATAAAGTACTAAAGTAAATATTAGCCAAGGCTCATGAATATGCCTCTATCATTTCTGCCAAAATGAGGTCAGTGTTAAAGAAATACTGATCTCTTTTCGGCAGAGTCTAAGTATTTAACAAATTAAAGTTTTTATAATGCAGGACATTAAAAATGAAAAGACCAATGAAATGCTTTTATCAGGTCAGTCCATAAGTTCATGCGCATTTTTATCTACAAAAAAAGCAACAAAAAATTTTAATTAAATCTTATTTCAATCTATAATGTATTCACCATTATTTTGTACAATTTCTTGCCATCTTGATGGTAGCTTTTTAATCCCGTCTTTGTAAAATGATTTCGGTTTTGAATCAAAATATTCAGAAATAGCCTTTTTTACATTGTTCTCATCCTCAAAAGTTTTTCCTTTTAAAAAATTCTGCAAACTCCGAAAAAGATGATAATCACTGGGAGCAATATCTGGCAAATATG